>NC_142011.1:148619963-148919963 GCF_049901735.1 Notechis scutatus | reverse complement strand
TTTCTCTGACCCCCACAATCAAAGTGTCCTCCAATTTTGAGGTCGGAAATTCATTAAATCTATGGCATAAAACCTAAACAATTAAAATTAAAAATAATTTCCCCCAAGGAAATATTAGGAAGTTTATTTTAAATGCTGGCATGCTGATATGCACAATATGTTTTCACACTCACTGTGCTCCCCAAATCTTAAAAAGTAACTATCTCTGTTTTTTGTTCCCACGCCTCCAAGATGATTTTATAATTTGCAGAATCTTGGATTATGAGCACCAATTGCAACATGATACACATGCCCAAGTCACTCCCACCTATTCAGTGTGTTTCACATCCTGAATAATGCCTTGTAAGGAGAACAAAAATCCTAATTTTGATCCTACTGCTAAGACATAAACATACATTCAACCAGTACAAGTGCACAGCTGGACACACTAGTTGTTCCTCAAGAGTTGGCTTCCCACTTGATGTTCACACAGCACATAGCAGTGAAGACAAAATAGTAATAGGAAATGTTGGCTGAACAGCTGCATTCAGACATTTCTCATGATCAGGGCTTTGAGGCCTTGTAGATTAACTTGTTTTTCTATCATTCTAGGACAAAAATGTCCCAATTCTTTGAGTCTTGAAATCCTGCTAATGATCTGCATTTTAAAGCCCTTCAGTGCCAGCCAGCCAATTCCCATTAATAAAATTCTCTATACTCCATCAAGATCCAGCTGACAAAAATTCATTACATAATCTATGTTCTGCATGGTTGGGGAATGTAATATCAGTGGGAAAAGGAATACTCACGAACATATTTTGGAATACATTAATACCCAGATAGCTCCAGATATCTTTTACATAAAATAGAATACATCGCAAAAAATAAGGTCCTAAATTAAGTTGGAGTGCCTGCAAAAGGTCTTGAGATCTTGGAGAACTATTATTACACAGTAGATAGCATCATAATGGATGGCACTATTAACAACTTTAAATTTGTTATTACTGCTGGTTTAATGTTTGATGTGTCTCCTGAATGTAACCATACTGGAATAGTTTTTTTTTTTATTTCAGGATTTGAATTACTTAATCAACACTGGCTATTATACATTCCAGTAGAAGATCCAGATTAAGCCTTAAAAAGATAGATATAATAATTATAAAGGGGATGAAACCAATCTCAGATGGGCTGAAGTCATACTGCCCTTGGGCCAAAAGTCTTATATTTTTTTAAGTTTGCTTATATACCATAAGTAATAACATGTTGGAGTTTAAATAATGTATATATAATTCCATATTGAACAGTTAGCATCCATAACCTTGGCAACTTTAAGACTTATGGACTTCAACTCCCAGAATTCCCCAGTTAGCCATTCTAGGAGTTGAAATTCACAGGTCATCAAGGTTGCAAACCCTGGATCTATAAAAATGTATTATACTATCATTTTTTTAAAGGATCCATATCGGCAAAGGACCTATTTAAAGAACTGTTGAAATGCAACCCAGTCCTTTTTAATGCCATCTAAGAACTATTTCTATCCTTTAAGCATTGCTTGAAGTCTCATATTGTATTCTTTTATAAAATATTTTCATTTATTTTACCTGTTGGGTGCTAATGTATTCATTTATGAGAATAGATAAAATGTTTCATATCTACGAGACAATGTTAAATAAGCACGATCCAAGCTGAAATCTTCCTTATACCTGACATACTTCCTTTCTCAAGAAAAGCCAGACAACTGAGCAAGCAAGAAAAAAAAATTTTAAGACCCAATCATTAATGGTGATACCATAATTTTATGTCATCAAACAATATACAGGACTGGTTGTATTTAAAAGATCTAAATCACTTGTCTTTAACAAAGGGTAGCTACCTATAGGTCTGGTAATTGACCTAAAACCTTAACATTTCCCTTTCCGTTTTCCACACACCCTGTATCACAAGATTTAGGAATAATAAACATTCCATCCATTTTCGGCTGACGCACTTCAACACAGGAATTAAATTACAGCATAACTGCAAAATTTAATGTTAATCGCTTTTCTAAAGGTGATAAAGAACAAAGAGGGATGGTTATTCATCATATCAACCTGAAGTTTATCTCGCTAATGTGGCTGATCTATTTGGATCAAAATTAAAGTCATCCAATATCCAGATTTACTTTTTGTACTTTTGTATGTCCAGATGGAACCTGGAGGTCATTGGAATAGCACCAGATTTGTCACTGACTTCCCTGTATGTTTGCGTGAAACGTACAAAATTATTTGGTCCTTATTTTCATATGCACCATGGTCGAAAATATATAGCATTATTGTGGCATTTTGTAACCAGCATGCAAAATTTATAACACTGTTATATAAGCTAGGTTTGTGCACAGAAGAAATAGTTGTTGGAATAGCACTGTAAACTTGAAAGAAAGAATTTTTTTAAAAATCCAATTCTTTGAACATTTTCAAAGAATTAGTTGCTCAATTTCAGAATTTTTTTTAAGAATTTCTTTAGGCAAGATTTGTCAACTTGTTGCCAGATGAATATAATGGCTGCAGCTGTTGTTGTTTTCTGACTTGTCTGCAGCCCTAGCCTTCCACAATTTTGAAAAAGGCCCATGCAAGACAACAGGATATCTGCTTATGATATCTCCCCATTGATTGTAAATGGAAGGTGTGAAGCCAGGGAGGCTCCAGATGGTTGGAGATACAACGATACAATGACAAAAAGGATATTTAAGATATAAGAGGAAGAATAGATAAGGGTAAGAAAGAGTGGGGGTTCCCGCCTCTTACCATTAAAAAAATAAGATAAATCTAAGAATCTATAATAAAGTCACCAAAATAAAGGAAGGGAATGGGAGAAGAAAATTTTGCTTTGTAACATTAATACTGGAACTGCAAGTCAAGAATTTTCTCATTAAGAGGAACTCATGTCATCCTCCTTCCCAGATCTTCCCCCTCCTGTGAAGTTAAATGACAAGGGTTGCATGGTGGAGCTCTGAGTTGGCCAAACTGGTCTCTCATTGGTCAGCTAGACTGAGGGCTGATTCACTTATGGAGAAAACTGACCATTCAACAGTCACAGGTTGGGGTGATGGAGGTAGAAATGTGTTCATCGGTTTAGAATTCTTTTTAGGTCTGTGTGAAATGAGAGAAATTTGTTGTGATGAAATGATCCAGGCCCTGAAATGACCTACATCATGGGTGTGAAACTCACAGCATCACATTGCCATTATGTGACGTTTCGTGGCATTTTTTCCCTTCAGGGAGCTGGGGTGGGCATAGCCTGTGCATGACGCATCCAGCCCATGGGCTGCCAGCTTGACACCCTTGACCTACATCCAGAGGTGGGATTCTACCAGTTCGCACCTATTTGCTAGAACTGGTTGTTAACATTCTAAGCAGTTTGGAGAACCGGTTGTTAGAAGAAATTACTGGCCTAATCCTGTAAGGAAGGCAGGAAGGAAACATTCTGGTGTTGCTTACAGAAACTGCCTCCCCGTTAACCCTTATTACATTCTTGGCAGGACTAGACGTCCTGTCTCAGAAACTTCTGTGGAGTTTTTCCCCCCTCCTTTGCTGGTACTTTGCTTGTGTGGAGTGACCATTCAAAGTTACAATGGCACTGAAAAAAGTGACTTATGACCCTTTTTCACACTTACAACTGTTGCAGCATCCCCACAGTCATGAGGTGCCAGGCGAGGAGATGCGTCCCTCGATGTGAGTGATGTTGAGTTGGCCACACCCAGCCAATAACATGACCACCAAGCCACGTCCACCTAGTCACATGACCACCAAGCCACGCCCACCCAACTAAGCCATGCCCACAGAACCAGTTGTTAAAAAATTTGAATCCCACCCCTGCCTACATCCTCAACAAAATGAGTCAGGTGACACTAATTTCCTTCAAACCACATCTGCAGGAGAAGTAGCCTCTTCATCTTTTCTCCCACTGTTGGCCAAAGAGCTTCCAGGCTGGGCAGCCTGAAGTTAGAAAGGCTAACTAGAAAGGCTTTAACACAAATTGAGGGGACCCTGAACTAACAGCTTAGGAGCCTGGATTAGCAGTGCAGGAGCAGGTCACAACTATTTTGATGCCCCTGAAGCAAACACCCTTCCAGGTCTCCCAAAGCCCCTGAGCAGCTGCTGGGATTTGTTCTTCACCTAGTGTCACGATATAGTCATAATTCTAAGTATATATATATACTTAGTATAAGTATATATATTCTAAGTATAAGTATATATATTCTGCTGAAACGTTGCTACAACTTTAAAAGCACTACTACAATGACGTGGGAAAATACCCGAACAAAGCTGAATGCCATACATGTAAGTATCTTTATTATATATATACTTATTATATATATACACACACACACTTATAGATGATAGATAGATAGATAGATAGATAGATAGATAGATAGATAGATAGATAGATAGATAGATAGATAGATAGATATAGTCATAATGATCTAAGTATAGTATATAAAATCATACATTGCAATGTCCTACCTGTCAATGAATACTTCAGCTTCAACCATAACAACACAAGAGCAAACAATAGATACAAACTCAAGGTTAATTGCACCAAACTTGATTGCAGGAAATACAACTTCAGCAACAGAGTGGTCAATGTCTGGAATACTCTACCTGACTCTGTGGTTTTTTCCCCAAACCCCAAAAACTTTAACCTTAGACTGTCTACTGTTGACCTCACCCCTTTCCTAAGAGGTCTGTAGGGGGCGTGCATAAGCGCACCAACGTGCCTACCGTCCCTGTCCTATTGTTTCTTTTATTTTTTTGTTTTTCTTATATGTATCCATGTATTCATAACTATGTTTTTACTTATACCTATTATCTTGTAAGCAATTGACAAACCAAATAAATAAATAAAATAAATAAATAAATAAATTTCAAACTTTGTCAATATAGCTGAGGAAGATAAGCCAAACGTTTGGAATTGCACACTTTCCTATCAACAGCTGCGATGAGAAGATTGGAAATGTTCACATCTTCTTTAATGTGGAGAATAAATTATAAAACTAGGTTGTTTTCAACTATCTTAGCATAATTAAAATTGAACTTACCCATGTTTCAGGCACAGTGCTAATTAACCTCATGCTAAACAGTGATTAACAGGAAAATGGATTCAGTTAGGGGAAGGAAATCATGATTTTAGGATGTTTCGCTATTTGTCCCACAATTATAACAAATTATAAATTATGTACCATTACATGATCAGGATTTGAAATGAAAACAACAGGAACATGGAATGCATTTATTTATTGTACACTAGATATCAGCAGATTGCTAGATCTGAGATATTGGAGTTTGAAAATATTTTGATTTTGTTTGATTTCATTTCAGAATCATGATATTTATTTGATTAGCATTTTATTATTTAGTCTGTTGCTTGGTGTGGAGAGCTATTGCTGTATTATACTGCTGGGAAAATACTTCACTAGAAACAATTAAAAAGAAAAAAGAAAAAAAACCACTTCACCAGAAACAATTAAAAATGCATGTCTTAGAAGCAAAAAGGCCATTGTGCAGCTAGGAAAAATTACAATAACAAAAAAATATCCAAGTAAAATAATCAAAGGACTTTGAGTTTGTTTACTTTAGGAGTAAGATGAGTAAGAAGGATGATTAGAGACAGGGAAAAACAATGGATGCAAATGAGTTTTTCTCTATTTTTCCTAAGTTTAGAACTGGGCCACCCAATGAAACTGAAGTATGATACAGGGAAAGAAGCTTTTCACAAAGTACACATTTCACCAAAGTGAACAAATCAAAGACTCAAGTTATCAGAGAGGCAGTCTGGTATAGTGGTTATGGCACCAGGATGAAAACCAGGATGCCATGAGTTCTGGTCCCTCTCTAGGCACAAAGCCAGCTGGTTGAACTTGAGCTACTCATTTTGTCTCAGCCTTTAGAGAGAGATTATAAATCATGCCATAGGATAGAAGATTCACTATTAGTCAGTGGAGTGCATTCAGTTGACCAATGGTACAAACTACTACCTGATTTTTATATTTCCTGCTCTTCTTCCTCCTCTCCTACCCTGCTGCCCTTTTAAGATCCCCTTTTTACAAGGGGGTGAAGTTCCAAATCTGAAGGTTAGTCAATGCTGTGGTTAGTCTGTTTCCCAGTCTTGTCAGAAAGGGATGAACACTATTTTCTTTTCCTCACAACTAGGAAGCTTGGAGTGTTGCTAATAGAGTGTGTACTTCAACTCTTCTAAGCAGTATCAGCAGTTCTTAAAGACAGGCTACCATCAATACCTGAAGCCACTTTGGACAGCACAAATGAGATTTGTTGTCAGAGCTGAGTAAGTAGGAGTCGAACGTGTATTGAAGTCAGACTCGCTAAAGATGGAACAATCAAAGCTATCAAGGCACACCACATAATGGCTCAAGACAAGAGGTCTAGCAAATATTGTTTTAATATCATCCTAACCACACGGGCTATTCAGATGCTCAAAGGCATTTAAATTAGCACAGAGAGCTTGCCATTAATCATTCATAATAGCTTCTGGGAGGCCCAGCTCATTTAAACATTTTACATTTTTATTACTTATGTATGTGGGGCAGCAATTAAAGTTGTCGTGGTCACATAATGAAGACTAATGAAACCAAGAGATAGACTGATTTTCATTTGCTCTCAGTCTGAATAAAATCCCTCTTTGTTTATATAAGTGTGGAGAGAAGCTGCTGAAGATAAACTCACAATAACTTCATGAACTTTAGGACTAGTTTAGCCAAGTATATTGATAATGTAGCTCCACACCTTTGTGCACATTGCTTTCCAGTTGTGTTGGGATCAACATCAGCCAGCATGGTGTTATGATCACAGTCCATACAGAGATGGGCTGTTCTACATCTCTAGTATCATAAACTGACAGTCAGAAGTGATTGGCAGCCTCAGATCAAGTCACATGGAACATAGATGATCCTTCAGTAAAGCCACATAAACCAGGGTCAGGCTCCTTGCATGAAAGCAACCACAAATGACAACAACTGGTACAAAACTTTGCTGCCTGAGACTCTCAGGAGCCGCTGCCAGTTAAGATTAGAAAACAGTAGGTTAAAGGGAATAACCTAGACAAAGGGAGCCGTTGCTTCTGTAATACAGTGGAAATAACTTTAAAGTGGATTCATTTTAAACTGGAAATATCAGATTTCACACAAGAACTACAGCACATTTTTAACTTTAAACCTTAATTATGTCATATTTTATTTCTTAATTCATGCAACAGTCTGCAACAGTGTCCTGATATTCCTTGCTTTCCTGGAGAGTGAGCAAAATATAACTTTGGGGGAAGTATATGTGTGTGCTTAACTTAAAAATAACCAAGCTCTGTAGACCATAATCACAGCTTTGGACCAATCAGGTTAAGCTTATATATGAACAAAGCTCATATACAGCTTGGCAATCTCCAACCTTGGCAATTTTAAGGCTTGTGGACTTCAATTTCCAGAATTCCTCAGCCAGCTGGCTGAGCAATTCTGGGAGTTGAAGCTCATGGGTCTTAAGGTTGCCAAGGTTGGAGATCCCTGATATACAGTATATAGATCTTAATCAAAGTTAACAACTCAGCACCAATCTCCATTCCTTTAACTATTTCCTCCACTCTTCTCATTCTTTAATAGAGCATACTAACCTACATTTGGTGGCCAGGCTGATGTCCTTGCTTTTCCATATTTGGCTCACGTTCATCATTACGGTGCAACCCAGAGCACATCCGATGTTTCATTTCTGGGCTGCATTCACCACTTTGAGCAATCTGCAATCCTTTCCACACATTCTATCTCTTCACCATCAATTTCTATTTTGATGCTTCTATTCCTTGCTTTAATAATACACTATTAAATCATTGAAGATATAAAAATATGTTAGAAGAATCATTTAAAAAACTTCCTCTGTCCAAGGACAGTTACCCATCATCAAAGTTACCCATCATCAAAGATTTAGTTAGCCACACCTCACTTTGTTATTTGGCCCAGAGTGCTTCCAAAAATCAGCATATAAATAACCATGGCAGCATACTGCAAATGTGGTACATGGATATTGTGGTGTAGGGTAAATGGAACCTGTTGATGTTTAACTGTGAAGAGGAACCAATGTTAGACAGAGAGTAGTGAGGGACATATTTTGAGGTGACACAGTAGTGAGGGACATATTTTGAGGTGACACAGTATGAAGGAACTGGAAGGGAGGAGTTAGAAAAAATAAAGCGGTTTGTATGCAGAGAACTCACGTGTTAGGAGTATTATTACAAAATACGACATGGTGTCAGAAGTTATGTAACACGGTAACTGAACAACGTGGTCTACCCAAAAGAGGAAAATGAGCGGCAGTGGGGATGAGCAGAATGAGGAAGGAGTTAGCAGAATGGCTAGCACACCCAGCGCTACTTTTAACATCCAACCACTGGAGCCCTTTGATTTTTCCAAACCAAATGAGTGGACAAAATGGATACGGCAATTCGAGAGATTTAGGCAAGCAAGCAATCTCGCAATAAGCTCCGAAGAAAATCTGGTGAACACTTTGATTTACTGTAAGGGAGACGAAGCAGATGATGTTCTGCATGGCCTGAAACTCAGTGAAGCTGATCAGCGTCAGTATACTAAAGTAAGAGACGGCTTTCAGTCATTCTTTGTAGTAAAAAAGATCATTGTGTATGAGATTTAATATGCGCAAACAAGAAGCAAATGAGACAGTTGATGCATTTGTCACAGCGCTGTATGCATTAGCAGAACACTGTAACTATGGAGCACTACATGACGAGCTCATCAGAGACAGGATTGTAGTAGGCTTGGTCGATACACGGCGATCAGAACGCATGCAAATGGAAAAAGACCTAGACCTGGATAAAGCTATTAATATGGCAAGACAATCAGAGGAGATTAAAAAACAGCAAATCACATTGAGAAGTGATGCTAGTGCTGTAAGCCTAAAGGATGTGAACTCTTTGGACAGACTGTTTAAAGGCAGGCATCAGAAAGAAAAGCAAAAATTCAGCAGATCAAAGAATGATGGAGCAAAGCCTCAAAGCAGGCAGAACAAAAACACCAAAGACCCCCAGTGTCACAAATGTGGTGGCATGCTTCACCCTAGACAGGAATGTCCTGCTAAGGATGCTGAATGCCATACATGTGGGGAAAAGGATCACTATTAACGTGTATGTTTTGCAAGCAAGGCGGTGCATGGCATTGAGGAAGAGGAGAGAAGCTTCTTTCTCGGCTCAGTGACATCACATGCTGATCCATGGACTGTGGAAATCAGAATGATGGATAAAAACATCACGTTCAAGTTGGATAGCGGAGCAGATGTCACTGTTGTTTCACAGAAGAATTTCGCCAACATTTTTCATAACACACAGGTGCCGGTGCTGCAAAAAGCAGAGAGACCTCTACTGGGTCCAGGGAGAATTCCACTGGAAGTGATGGGGTTTGCCAAACTACAGCTAAAGAAAGGAGCAAAACAAATTACAGAGAAGGTGTATGTGGTCAAAAACCTGAGTATGCCTTTGCTGGGACTGCCAGCTATTGTAGCTCTTGGTCTGTTGGTTCGTGTAGACACTATTGACATGGAAAACCTGAAGTCAAGCTACCCTAAGTTATGCAGTGGCCTTGGGGAGGTTCAACAACCTTATTGTATTAAGCTCAAACCTGATGCTGTGCCTTTCTCTTTGAAAACCACAAGGAGAATTCCCCTACCATTGATGGGGAAAGTCAAAGATGAGCTTCAACGCATGGAAAATTTGGGAGTGATCACTCGTGTGGAAGAGCCTACAGACTGGTGCGCAGGCATGGTAGTGGTGCCCAAGAAGGACAGCAAAAAGGTGCATTTGTGTGTGGACCTGACTGGCTTGGTATGTGTGTCATGAAAAATTCATTTTACCATCAGTAGAACAGAGTCTTGGAACACTGTCTGGTGCTAAAATGTTCAGTAAATTAGACGCCAACATGGGGTTTTGGCAGATACCCCTCACCAAGGATTCAGCAAAGTATACCACATTCATTACACCCTTCGGGCGGTTCCACTTTAACTGTCTTCCATTTGGCATTGCCTCAGCACCCGAACATTTTGAGGTGACACAGTATGAAGGAACTGGAAGGGAGGAGTTAAAAAAAATAAAGCAGTTTGTGTGCAGAGAACTCACGTTTTAGGAGCATTATTACAAAATACAACAGATATTAAAGGAACGGATTTAAATATAATGTAATTTATGGTTTACTATAAAACCATTACAAATCTTTAACAAATCTCTGTCAATAAAATGAAGTTCCACCTCTCCTTCTATTTCCTTCTATTTCTCAGTCGTACTTCCTTGCATGGAGGCCCTCTACTCATAAGACAAAGACAGCTGTGGGTGGGTGTGAAACCACTTGAAGTATATTTTTATACTTTCATGCAGTGATGACAAAACCCACAGCTGGCCCCAAAATGCTCTCTTTCTGCAGATTGGTTGGAAGATGAGAAGCTGGGCATTCCGATGAAGACAAAATGGAAATTGAATTAACTAGCCAAATTCACTGTAGAAAGAGAAAGGAAATTAGGCCTCTGTTCTTCTGATCTGGAGAAGACATGACAAGCCTGTCTTGTAATCAGTCTTCAGTCTGCTTCTCTCCTTCTGCGGTGGCCACAGTCATGATTTTGAAAGACTCAATTGTCAAAAGCAACGTCAGCTGAAACAGGAGATACATACTCAATATGCTTAATAGTCTTTTCTTGAAGCCCAGAGCTCAATTTAGTCTTTCCTCAATTGGGGCGGAGCTGCATTTCCCTGTTTTGATGTAGAGCCAAGTCAGATCTGCTTTTTATAAAATAACTGCATAATAATGTGAAGACGGCTAGATTTTACTTCATTCAAGATGCAAAAGCAATTCTGCATAATTGTGGGGGGGTGAAGTTTTTATTGCTAGTGATGAGATAGGAACTACTAGGATATACATTTTTGAGGAAAAAAGGCATTAGTTCACAAACAATTAGTCATTTTGCAGTAGCCTCAATTAAAAGAAAAAGCCGTCTCATGTTATCCATGAAAAGTTAACTGATGCCCTTTGGGAAGCCCCACTAAGGTCAATAAGGGTATCATACCTACTGTTAAGTCTCAGAATATCTTTACTACATTTCATTTGCATCTGCAACAGTTTCACATTTCACTTTTTCCCCTTCCCCACTTCCTCTTCTTCCACCTTTCTGCCTTACAGAGACCTATTTTTTTTTTAAGAAATGGAAAACACCTACCACCCACAGAATGCACTTAATACACTTTTCAGTAATTTCCCCCAAACCTTTTCCACTCTCTTGTTCTAAGATACGTCTGTAAGCACTTTATTCAGGTAAATTCACTTCCATTCTCTTACTCCAGGATTTTATCATTAAGCATGCGCGTAAATCAATTTTTCCCCAAGCTGGTACCTATACATTGGACTATAATCTCCACCATATCTATCTTACCAGCTGTACCTCTGGAGTCCAATACTTTTTGTCAGTCAATTCTTAAAATAACTGTTGTAGTCTAATTGTTGCCTCTGTAGTTTTTTGTTGTATTCACAGACTGACTGTAGTCCTCAGTCCGGTCCACACTTCTGGCGGGAGCCGCAGACCGCTCCCATTGGTTGATGCTGTTTGATAGCCGGCTATAAAAGGAGCTGTCAAACGGCATCAGCTGTTGCCGCCAGCTGACTGCCTGTTAGCCCCGGCAGCCGCGGCAACCCTTTATTCTCTGAATAAAGCCTCTTGTCTGTTAGCTCCGTGTCTGCCTCAGTATTTACTGCCGCTCCACAACATTTTTGACCACAAGTGATGCAATATCTGGTTCAGTCGCCATATGTGTAGACTTTTAGCGTCTTCATTAAGGCAGAATGTTGCCCGGAGTATATCATCATGGAAGTAATCTACACTTCATATCTTGAATTACAACATCTATCCTATTGCGATTCTATGGCACCATATTATGGTGATTTTATCATGGTTTTACCTTTATTCAATATTTTATCTTTATTCTATTGTCCATATATTTATTTATGCATCACTTTATTCTCAAATTATCAGTGCCATTATCCACCCCTGAGGTAAACTGTGACTCAAACAAAACAAGCAGCCATGGGGATTCATGCAGGGCTTTCTCTATAGCAGGGATGTCCAACCTCAGGAACTTCACGACTTCCTGGCTGGTGAATTCTGGGACTTGAAGTCCACAGGCCTTAAAGTTGCCAAGGTTGGACACCCCTGCTCTACAGAGTTGGAAACTGTTTGAACTGAGGAACATAGAATGAGAAAGGCTCAAAAGTTTTTTCATTCAATCTTCTATGATAACTGTGTGAGATGAGATTAAACTCATGCCTTCCAAATTCATCTTTCATATCAGAATGCTAATATTTGATCCACACGTTAACTACCAACACAACTATGAAACTCACTGTGTGACCCAGCTGTCATAGGTTCAGCTTAACCCAGCCTTCTTCAACCTGATGCCATCCAGATGTGCTGGATACAACCCACAATCCAGACATAACACAGTTTATGACTCCTGTGGCTGGAGTTCATTGTAGATGAATTGCAGAACATCTGGAAAACACCAAATTGGAACAATTGCTGTCTTGCAAGATGGTATAATGTTACTTTCCAGGTAAAGACAATATAAATAAAATATAAATGCAGGTAGTCCTCTACTTACAACCACAATGGAGCACAAAGGTTATGTTGCCAAGCAAGGCAGTTGTTAAGTGAGTTTTACCCCATTTTATGATCTTTCTTGCCAGAGACTTTAAGTGAATCATTGCAGTTGTTGTTAATAATACAGTTGTTAAGTGAATCCAGCTTCCCCATTGACTTTGCTTGTCAGAAGGTTGCAGAAGGGACATGCAAAGGTCATAAATATGAGTCAATTGCCAAGTGGTTGAATTTTGATCACTTGATGGGGATGTAGCAACAGTTGTAGGTGTGAAAAATGGTCATAAGCCACTTTTATCAGTGCTAACTTTAAACTCTCACTAAGTGAAATATTGTAAATTGAGGACTCCCTGTATATACATAATTGGTTTAGTTTTTTTTTTTTATCGAGTGACAGCAGCAACAAGAAATATTACCTTCATGAGGCTTGCTAGAGTTGCTATTATGGGATGGAGCTTTAGAGTGAAAATGACACCTTGGGGAATGGACTTAGAGTCAGAGCTTATTCTTTCAGATAAAAACTTTAATTCAAAACCTTTGCTAGACCAATACTTGAGTTCAGCTCTGCTGTATGGAATCCACACTGTATACCAGACATAAATACAACTGAGCAAGTCCAGAAGTATTTTACCAGAAGAGTACTACATTCCTCTGTTCGCAACAGAATACCCTACAGCACCAGACTTGAGATTCTTGGCTTAGACAACCTTGAACTGCACCGACTAAGATTAGACTTAAGCATAGTACATAAAATCATATGTTACAATGTCTTACCAGTTAATGAATATTTCAGCTTTAACCGCAACAACACAAGAGCACACAACAGATATAAACTAAATGTAAAAAACTCCAAATTTGATTGCAGGAAATACGGTTTCAGCAACAGAGTGGTCAATGTCTGGAACTCACTACCTGATTCTGTTGTCACCTGCTCAAACCCCCACTCCTTTACCCTCAAACTAACCTCTCTCGACCTTACCTCATTCCTAAGAGGTCTGTAAGGGGCGTGCATAAGCGCACAATCGTGCCTACCGCCCCTGTCCTATTGTCCCCAATTATTAGTTCCTATTTCTTATATTTAAACTAGTGTTTATTCTTATTTCTATTGTATTGTAAGCTTTTGACAAAATAAATAAATAAATAAAATAAATAAAACCGACAGCTCAGTAATAATTTCCTACTTTACCTGTAGAAAGTCTCAAGTGTCCCAGCAGCTCCAGGTAAAATGTACTTCAAGGAATCCTTAAAAAAGATTTCCGGGCAGGATCAACAATAATCAGGAAGTGGGTCATTTGACTATACATATTGATTCATTTGTCTATTCTTTTCCATTGTAGCATGATTGCTTTTCTTCCTATATGGTTTTGGCATTGATGTTTTAAGTCTCTGTTGTGCCTGCCTCTTGTTCATTCTCCTTCACAGAATGCCACACTGGGGAAGAAAGTGGCAACAGCCTTAGGACGGAGGAGAGTGACTGGGCATTGTATTGTGGGAAAGGAAAACAATTCCTCAGGCTCAGAGTCCACTCTAAGGCCTAGCTGTTAAAAAATGGAGGCTGGATTTTAACACCACACAGAAGCAAAGAAAGTAATTCTAAAAACCACAGGGGACTTTTGTCCAATGGGGATCAAACAGATGTTCTTCCTGTAATAGCAACATCTTTAATTGGCAGAGGACCAGTTAACATTATCTTAAAATGACAACAAACCTGATTAGAATATGTTCAAACATATTTTATGAGAAGTGAATTTCTTTGTGGCATCTCCCTTGTTATCATTTACCTTGTGAGGTAGGCCATTGCTATAAATTTACAGAAGTACAGTGATAAAAAAAAAGGTGGATTTTAGAATAAGGATAGCTTCCAACTTTTAATCTTAAACCTAACGATGCTTATCCAGAAGTGATCAACTCTTTTATTAGGCCATAGATACAATAAATATCTGGAGGTGAGTCCAATGGCTTTACAGGGACTCATCTGTCAAGTATCCTTATACTGTAAGTCGATGGGTGTCGGCTCAGCCAAAATCTTTTGAATTCAGTATAAACTACACCTAAATAAATGTGTACACAACTCAAGCTTTAGGAATGCAGCATTTATTATTTCAGTCCTTGTTTTTGTTTTTCTTATGTCCAAATGTATTTAATTACACTGGCTTATTTGGGTTGCTAGACAGGCAAAGTTTACTGGTGAGTCACCTTAGATCAGTTTTAGGGATTAGGAGAAATAAAACAGCCTTTCGCAAGAGATAAACTGTTTCATATTCGGAGGCACTAGAATTATATACTTCTCTTACAACTAAGCAAGAAAGTGGGGGATGTACAGATCAGGTAAAATAAGGGAGAGAACTAACAGACTGGCACATGAGCAGTAATAAAGGGAATATCTATAAGTAGGATTGGCTAGGATTACAGCGACTCATAAATATAACCCTGCTTCTCATCTGAGGTCCATGCAAATACTTTGGCAAAGTATAAACTGTACTGAAATCCATATGGATGACAAAATGAAATTGCAAAGGTTATTTCTCTTTCTATAGATTTTAAGAGCAATCATGGCAACAGGTAAGTGCTGTCTGAGTTTGAAATCAAATAAAGATTGATGACTAGAAGGTACATCAAAGAGCCATCATCTTTTTTATGGCTATTGTAGTGATGGGCACCTGCTCCCATTTATTCAGTTAGTGTATGGCAAGTCCTTGTCTTTCCAACATAGACTCAATCTTGCATAGCCTGGGATATACGTGGGCCAGGTTGGTACATCTGCAACCTATCAGCCAATACATACAGGTCCAATTTCCCAGGCGGGAGAGAGTTCATCTTAACTGCAAAATCAAGCTAAATGGGGGTGAAGACACTTGTCTGAACTTGTCCAACAGGTTCGCCTCAGCGCTGCCCTTGATGGGGGAAAAAAATTAGGGTATGAAACTAAGGGGAGGGAGAGAGCTAAGAGATATGGAAAGGGCCAGATCATTTGTGAGGGGAGTGAGGTGTGCACAAGAGGGAATGGACGAACTGATTAAGCAAAGTGGAGATTGATAGCAGCCATGTGGTTTTGTTAAACTGGCTTCTAGTGGAACTACATAAGCAAGCAAGGCTCAGGCTGGAAGAACCGTGGTAAGAATGGAGCTAATCTTCCCTGGAACCAAATGTGGGGAAGGATCTAATATCAAAGCCAAGAACATCTCCAGGGTTCAGGAAGCAAAGAAAAGGCCTGCTTGAGTGGAGGAGAAATTAAATCAACAGAGTGGACTGTCTGAGCCCTGAGGCAGGGCGGAGATAAGTGTCTCTGGGTTGAAGGTGTGATAAGGCGCCAATATTTCTAGGGAGTTCGCAGGACCTAAGAGGAAGTTTTCCTAAAACCTTGATGAGGGTTGCAATCTCTGGGAGTCAGGGATTAGTCAGAACAAACTACCTTAAAGAAGCAAACTGGGAAAAGCCCTTTTCACCCAGGTAAAGAAAACATTCTAATCTAAACCAAGATTTGCCTGAACTTAGATTTCTTTGTTTGAAGGTATTCTGTTCTCCCTTATGAACTTGGATGGTCTGAATCTCTCTGTTAATTATTTCAAGAATTTGCTCTGAATTATTTCTTTGTCTTTAACCATTTTTCATGTCTTGCTCCATCAATGATATTTGAACCTCAGTTCCTCTCCATCTGGATCTGTGTCCAATTTCCCTGTAGCATTTTATGGGAGATTGATGCTTAAAGCGTTGTGTAATCTTATCAGTACCAAATGTTTTATTTCATCCAATTTTAATTTGGGAGGAACTGAGTATCTAAAGCTAGAAGGAACCATATTGTCTTATTTTAACACTGACTGATTTTCAAATCATTAAATCATTTTATTCTTATCCCTTCAAAAGGAAATGGGACCGAAATGTTCTGCATAGGCAATTGACCGATGGAAATTTTGTCAATGCACATTTTTATAAGTGCCATCCAAGATTTTCTGGTACGGCATCTGGTGCGCCTATAACCACTGGCACCACCACATTACGGTTTATGTCATAATCTTTCAATTTCAATTTTCAGAACTTGATACTTTGTGATCTGCTCCAATTTTTGTCTTCGTTTTTTACTGTATTCTAGTAAATCTGGTGTGTTATAGCCTCAGACTTCATTAGTTTTGTATTCAGAAATCCCATACTATTTTAACCTGCTCATTTTTACTACTTTGTCAGTTCTTTGTTCCCACCAATCTTTAATTACTGGCGCATGATAACTTTTCAAATAATCCAGTGAATCATTTGGCGACTGTGTTGTGCTTTTGCTTATAATCAGTTTGTGCAATCTTCTTGCACAAGCTGAGTATGTGATCTACTGTTTCTTTTGTTTCTTTGTACAATCTGGACTTTGAATGATTTGATTTTACAATTCTGACCTTGATTACATTAATTCGAATAGCTTGCTCTTCAGCAGCCAAAATCAAGACTTCGGTTTCTTTCTTTTTTAATATTCTAGCTATAAGCAATTGCCAGCTTTTATCTTTATCCACTTTTCCCTTGATCTTTTGTAGAAACTGACCGTGTAATGCTTTTCCTTACTAGCAATCTGTATTACATTATTTTGATACACTTGTTTTGTTTCCTGCAGTAACATATAAAGTAACTTCCAATTTTTAACTTGCATCAATGCTTATTCTTGGCTGTCTTTTATGTAATCACTCAATGCATACTTTTCTTTTTCAACAGATTATTTGACTTGTGTAGGTAATCTAGAATTAAGATTCACAGACTGGTAGAAACATAATAATTCAAGTTCTACTGGAGGTCCTAAGATTTATTAAGGTAGCACTCTAAAAAAAAATAGGCAGTTCTGAATAGGGTGGTTTTTTTTTGTAAAATGTGGGTGTTCAGGCCTGATAAATCCAATATTTCCAAATATCATCGAAGTCCTAAAGATATTGCTCTGAGGGCTCCAATGATGTCTGGTATAACAATGGATTTCATTTTCCATAAGTGTTCAACTTTGATCTGCAACTGTCAATATTTCATACTTTTTCCCCAACTGTTTTTCCTCAACCCTAGCATCACCCAAGCTAGTAACATCAGAAAACCAGGCTTTCGTCCATTCAATAACTCTTATATCAGGCATGTTATCAATAAGATACCTGTCTGTTTGGGTCTTAAATTCCCATAAAATCTTAACCCGCTCATTGTCCCAAACCTTTTCAACTTGAGGACCCCAACAGTTTTTACTACATTCAAATTCAAACTTTGGGTAAAGTTTCCAATGAATAATTCTGCCCATTCAGTCTTGACATTACTTGTGGTCAGTATATGAAATTTTGACTCAGCCATTGATCAAAATGATTACTTATTTTATCTTTTCTACTATACTATTATTATTTATTTCCCATACATTAAATAAATAAAATAAATAGGTAAATTTATGTATTAAATATTACAGGTAGTCCTCACCGTACGACCACAATTGAGCCCAACATTTCTGTTTGCTAAGTGAGTTTTGCCCCATTTTATGACCTTTTTTGCCACATTTGTTAAGTGAATCACTGCAGTTGTTGGTCACAAGGTTGTTAAGCGGATCTGGCTTCCCCATTGACACAGCAACGGTCTTAAATATGAACCAGTTGCCAACCATCTGAATTTTGATGACATAACCATGGGAATGCTGCAAAAGTCATAACTGTGAACAATGATCATAAGTCACTTTTTTTAGTGCCGTTGTAACTTTGAACAGTCACTAAACAAACTGTTGTAAGTCAAGGATTATCTGTACAGGCAAGTAAGTTGCTAAAACTTTGAACACCCCATCTGTTGTGGTTAGCCGGCAGCAGGTGCGGATGGCTGAGAAAGCAAGGACTCAGATGTGGGGCCAGGACCATTAGGGAGTGGATTGCTGCTTTCAGGGATTGTGGGGGTTGGCAGCAGTGATGAGAAGGTTCCCGAGGAGCCTGTGCCAAGTGCGTGTGCGCACAGGATTGCTCACAGGAAAGAGCAACTACAACAGCATGGGCGACTCAGGAGTAAGGCTGCAAGGTAATGGCCCCTCCTTCAAGAAGATAAAAGGCAGCTGTGCAGCAAACGTTCTTTGTAGGAAGCAAAGACATTTTGAAACTCAACCTCGTGGACATTACAGTTGGTATTTGAAGACTCTTGTATTGTAAACTATTTCTTATCTGTTGTTTTTTGGCAGCCTTGCAAAAAACTTAGCAAGGCTTTTTCTTGTCAGAACTAATTAGTTGGAAGCAGCCTTTTATCTGTGAAGAAACAGGATTCTTAGCTGAAACATTCAAAGGTTGTGCTGCTGCCTTTGTCTTGCGTTTGCTCTCTTGGAACCAGTTTTGGATCAGAACACCATCTTTTTAAGAGAATGAAGCCAAGAAAGTTGAGGTGGCAGTGGGAAGTACAACATAACCCATAATTAGAAAGGCAAAAGGAAAGCAGGGGTCAACAGCACAGGCAATAGTGTTGAGACTACATCTCTGAACATTCAGAACTGTTATCCTTACTGTATTTTTTTTTATCTCCCTGTCTTCTCCTAGTCATGAAAAAAGACTAAAACTAAAAAGCCCAGCATGAGAATTATTGCATTCCCACTGACAACCAGAGTTTCTCAACAGGTTTGAAAAATAGTGCTTCTTTTCTAAGACAAAAAAATATGCTTGTAATCAATCACTGACCTATTTATGATCTGTTGATCCAGGAATGGTTTTCATAGTTACTTTATAACCCATTGCTACCTAAAATGTGTTTCATTTTATGTTTATGACCGCACAATACACACAGCTCTGTATTCAAGGAAAATGACATTCAAATACATCGGTGCCCAGAGAACCCTTCAGGATGACTCATCCATGGCTAGCAACAACATTTCAAACCATTCCTGCTCTTCTCCCTCTGGATGTGTGGAGAAAACGATGCCGCAAAGGAGTTTTCTCTCCTTCTTGCCAGGAGTTTTCCTCCTCTCTGCTCCCGAAAGCATTCCAGCTGCAGAAACGTCTCTTGAAGCAGAATTTACTGCAAGGGCCCCTTGTGCTTTCAAGGAGTAGGAAAACAAATGCAGCTGAAGTGAAGTGAAGCGAAATCCATGAACCGGCCCTTCAGCCAGTTAGTCATCATCACTGGCTGAAGATTTTTCTTTGTACTTACAATTAATTAGCTAGTTTAACCACTTTTGCAGACTGACTTGTCAGCTGCTTGGAGAGCCTGTCCTACGCCTTCTTACCGCATAGTCCTCATCTCTTTCATTCCTCTCCTCAAACTCATTCGTGCTCCCAGCAGGATCATTTGAACAGAAAGAAGCCCTAGCTAAAAAAAAAAAAAAAAAGACCCTCAAATATGCCGCATGTCATTTTCATCCATTTTTCTTGCCATATCCTGGACATTCTCAAGAATGGCTGGAAAAAAAAAATGTAAGTATACAAAAAATGGGGCAACTCTTAAGAAGAAGAAAATCCACATCGGTGACATATTTCAGACATGGCGATTTGCAAATATTCTTCAGCATGATATGTTGCACAAGGGGGGAAAAATAGAATCTTTGCTGGCAATTCAAGAGACAAATTTCCTCCTATTTACTTATTCTTATTTCGATTCTCTATGACAGTGGTAGCTAGCCTTTTTAGGCTGCCCTGCTGAAAATTCGGCTCGTGTGCCAGCATCCAGAAGGCAATGCACGCTGCTCCCCCACATCCCCTGCGCAAGCGCACTGCCCCCCCACGCCCCCTGCGCATGTGTGCAAGACCCTCCGTGCCCCACGTGTCTCTGCGCATGTGCACACCTCCAGCACACCCCTACCTCCTATGTATGTGCGCCAGATACCCAACAATCAGCTGGCGGGCGGGTGGCATTGCGCATGCACAGTGGGGCTCTTCTGGGCAACCTCTTGCATGTCGGCAGAAGTGGCTCTGTGTGCCACTTCCGGCACGTGTGCCATAGGTTCACCATCACGGCTCTATGAGATCCCTTCTTATCAATTGTTGCAAGGGTCCCATGGAAGCTGACATAGATCATAATAAATAAATGTACGTCACATTTTGCAAATGTGCAAAGCCCTAACCTCTCTTTATGCATTACAGAATGGAAAGGGGTGGAGGTCAGTCAGACTCCCATCTATCATTCTGAGCTCATTGATAGGCAGATGCTTGAATGAAAATCCCTTGGATGGAGGTGAGAGAAAGAGGGAATCACAAACAGGATATTGTCAGTGATATTTAATTTTAATATGAATGAACGAATGAATGAATCAATGAATTGGGGGAGAGTCTCATTGTCAGTCTATATTGCAAGGAACAGTAACTTAGAAACCAGCACTAACTCAAGGCAGCTGTCTAAATTAGTTTGTCCCTTTGAAATCTCCATTGGCCATGACGAGAAAGCATGGTGAATTTTTTTCAGGCCATCATGAGACATCTAAATTCAAATCTTGCAATCCGTAAATAAATCTTGAGAGTTCTCGAGACCACTGGATAAATCAGGGGGGAATTTTGGTTTCTACCTCATGGTTGATGGATTATTTTTCAAATCAGCTCTAGTTTGCTTTTTACAGAATTGGGAACAAGGGCCAGGGTGAGGAATGCAAAAACATATTTACTTCAGGGTGGGATGGGGGAGGCAGTGCGAGTTGCAAGTGGTGAAAAGGATGCTTCGTTCATTTTCAACATCTAATATTACACAGAAGCAGACTAAATGCTGCCCCGAAAAAAACGGCTGCTCTAGACTGTAACGTCACCGGCTTCTCTGTTTTTGTTTTCACCAGAGATTTTCTCCAGTCTTCCTTTTTGGTTTTATATAAACTCTGGGGTCCTGCTGGATGAAAGCAGGCTCTGTTTCACAATCCAGTTGTGGCTTTCGGATATTACAGCACACTCCCTGCCTCTCCCTCCTCTATACACACGCAGTCCAAAATTACTTCATGATGATCCAGGGCACACATCACAGCCCGGAATCCTCCCAGGGCTTGTGTGGGTAAAGGAAGCTGAGAATTGCTGAAGAAGACTGACTGAAATTTATAATGACGATTTGGGCCTCATAGGATCTTTATAACACTGTACAAAGCGAATTGCTGCTTAGTCACCCAATTGGTTGGCAAAATCGATTGGATTAGGAAATACATAAAAGGTCAGACAGTAGGAGTTTGTCTAGACGTCCTATTTTGGATCCTACATGGGGTGGGGTGTTTCTGTGGCAACTCCTGCAAAACACTCACATTTCAGTAATATTTTTAAAGATCATACCTAGAGGACTGTTTTCAGCCCCAAGCAACATTTTAAGGTAAAAGGTTTTTTTTTTTTTAATTTACGCTGGTTGTCCTTGGCAGGTGACTCAGAAGGTGAAAGTAGTTTGCTGTCCCACTTTACTTACTCATACTCTTCCCCCAAAGCTTTGGCCACTAGAACAGGGGTGTCCAAACCTGGCCACGTTAAGACTTGTGGATTTCAACTCTCCGGATTTGAAGTCCACAAGTCTTAACGTGGCCAAGGTTGGAGAGCCCTGCACTAGAAGATTCCCTGAGGAAAGACTTGGGAATTTATGAGGCGCTTATGGAAATTCAGCAAGAATAGGCGCTTGTATTTTATTTCAGCTGCTATATTCAATTAATGTACAGCTCTTTTTCTTCTTGCAGCATTAGAGACAGGCACAAACTTTTCCAGAAAGGCGAGACTAAAAAGAAAGAAAAATGAACTTGTCACCAAACTCTGTCTTTTTAAAATAGTTCATAAAAGTTACACCCGGAAATATGAAGAAGAGGGAAAATCCAGACCAAAACATCGCAGGGAAGAAACAACCTGCCAAGGAAAATGCACCAATTTTTAACTTTTATGACATTTTTATCCTTTGCGTTGTTTTCCTCTTTCTTCCTTTTACAAGAAAAGAAAAGGAGCGTATCCAACTTCAAACTTTTCTGATTCCTCTCCACCCACACATTCTTACATTAAACTAAAAATCAATTACATTTCCTGAGTAAAAATGAACAAAAAAAAGGCATTCTTGATATGCCTTTCGGTGAGGGCAGACTAAAAATTTTGGCATGTCTTAGCGTCCTTGATGCCTGTCACGTGGCGCCTACAAAACAGGTTTTTAACATAAACCAAGAGTGATCTGATTTAATTCATAATTGTGTATCTTTCGAATAAGTAAATTGAGTTCAAAGGATTCTGCCAACTGTTAACAGCTGCCGCTTGGGAGTTCACACAATGAGATCTCAACTCTACAAAATTTGTTGTATAATAATATATTGTAATGAATTCTTCAGCTTAGCACTCAAGTGAAACTTTGCAAACCTAAGTCATATTCTCTCATTTTGTAAATGAAGAACAGATGAGGGGAGAATTACATTGTTTTTAAAATGCCAAGTATCTAGGATTCATAGTGTTCTTTTCTTCATTAGTTTTTATTATTATCCTAAAATATTAGAAGCTAGATGGCAGGTCTCTATTAATTGTGCTAATAAGAACCAGTTTAGTCTAGTGGTTAAAAACTCCAGGCTAGAAGCCAGGAGACTGTGAGTTCTAGTCCTGCTATAGGCATGAAAGGAGCTGGGTGACTTTGGGTCAGTCACTCTCTCAGCCCAACTAGCTCATACGGTTGTTGTTGTGAGGAAAATGGAGGAAGGAGTATTGGTAAGTGTTCACCACTTTACATGTAAAAACAATAATGGTGGGATAAAAATACATGAATAAGAATAAAATAAAAATAAAATGGTCCTGAGAATATGGACAATGCTATATTTATATTACTATTAAATGGTAAAAATCAAGGCTTCCTTAATTTTTGCAGTAATTTGCCAACCTCTATGGCTAATTTATAATTTCATATCGAATAATCCTTGTCTTATTTAAAATGCTCCTGGAAGGGAGTATTAATAGATTCATAAACAATAAAAGAGTGTATTATGAAAAGCTCTTAACTCGTAAAAATGTTTGTTTCCTCTATCTTTATTTTCTTTATTTCTTTATTAAATTTATATGCCACCTATCTCAATGTTGAAGTGATTCTGAGTGGATTTATGTTATCTATACAGAAACCTGATGATGGCAGATGAGATTCTGCCGAAACATTGCTACAACTTTAAAAGCACAACTACAATGACGTGGGAAAATACCCGAACAAAGCTGAATGCCATACATGTAAGTACCCGCGAAAACTCCGAGAAGCACAGAGCCAAAGACACAGGCCTGAAGATGATGAATGAGATTTTATCGAAACGTTGCCTAGATACTTCCAATTTTACGCGGGAGAAAACCCGAATAACCAAAGATCCACATATATACACTGCTCAAAAAAATAAAGGGAACACAAAAATAAGACATCCTGGATCTGAATGAATGAAATATTCTTATTAAATACTTTGTTCATTACATAGTTGAATGTGCTGACAACAAAATCACACAAAAATTATCAATGAAAATCAAATTTAGCAACCCATGGAGGTCTGGATTTGGAATTACACTTAAAATTAAAGTGGAAAAAAAACACTACAGGCTGATCCAACTTTGATGTAATGTCCTTAAAACATGTCAAAATGAGGCTCAGTAGTGTGTGTGGCCTCCATGTGCCTGTATGACCTCCCTACAATGCCTGGGCATGCTCCTGATGAGGTGGTGGATGGTTTCCTGAGGGATCTCCTCCCACACCTGGACTAAAGCATCCCCCAACTCCTGGACAGTCTGGTGCAACGTGGCATTGGTGGATGGAGCGAGAAATGATGTCCCAGATGTGCTCAATTGGATTCAGGTCTGGGGAACGGGTGGGCCAGTGCATAGCATCAATGCCTTCGTCTTGCAGGAACTGCTGACACACTCCAGCCACATGAGGTCAAGCATATTTTATTTTATTTTATTAAAAAATATTACCAGCAAATTTACATCAATTGTATACTTCTTCTAAAATCAATCTGAATTGCTGAAAAAATAATTGACTATTTTCTAAACTGGAACATGCTAAGCACAATGGTGTAAACCGAGTTAATAAGTTTGTAAACCATTTGTCTTATGACTTGATTTCAATGTTCTTGTTTGAACCTCGCACATTTTCAAACAATATTATACAAGAATTGATGGTAAGATTTATCTTAAATTTTTTAACACTTTGTTATCTTGACCAGTGAAGCCCACAGCTTGAAAATGTTACTCGGCCTTGACTTCTCTGATGCTGAGTGGCGGTTGGTAGAAAAAAAATACAGCACCAGTAGCAGGAAGATTCTATAAAAAATTGGGGGACACACTAGAGGTGGTATTCAGCAGGTTCTAACCAGTTCTGGAGAACCGGCAGAGGAAATTTTGAGTAATTCGGAGAACCGGCAAATACCACCCCTGGCTGGAGATTTTACAGTATCCTTCCCCTGCCATGCCCACCAAGCCACACCCACAGAACCAGTAGTAAAAAAAATTGAATTCCACACACCCGAACACATAGCAGAAGTGATATATCTGGAGCAGTGGTGGTATTCTATCAGTTCGGCGCGGTTCTGGCAAGCCAATAGCAATGATGAGCAGCAGAGACCAAACCAGCTCTTTCCACCGCTCTGCTGTTGGGCCCACCCGTCCACCCGGGCTCCCATACTCACTTTTATCCTCTGAATTTGAAGCCCAGCTGTTTTGCACAGCACAGAATAGTGCCGCGCGGCAGCTGCTGAAGCAACTGGGATTGTGCAGGCTTACAGGAGGCAAATTAGAATGCCTCTGCGCCTGCACAAACACCTCTACGCAAAGTGCACATTTGGCATGTGCGTGCACGCAAAGTGCACACATGCCGAGCACGCCCACCGAACCAGTGGCAAAAATATTTGAATCCCACCACTGATCTGTAGCTCAGGGTTGACATGAGGGGTCCTGGGTGCTCTCTGAGCTTGCTGGTTTTCTTACAGATATTTTATTGCCCTAACTAGGTAACATCATCAGTGCACAAGCAAGTTCAGAGAGCACCAAGGACCTGTCAAAATGTTCAGAAGCTGCAAGTGAATGAGAAAAGGATTTGAAAAGGATTCAGAAGAAATCTTGGCTATAGGACAGAGGTCTCCAAACTTGGCAACTTTAAGACTTGTGGACTGGCTGAGGAATTCTGGGAGTTGAAGTCCACAGTCTTAAAGTTGCCAAGTTTGGGGAGCCCTGCTATAGGGCCTCAAAGTAACAACATTGGAGGTGCTAATGTCATAACTCGGCCTTTATCTCAATGTCTTCTAATACAGCAAATATTAGCAGGGAAGATATAAGGCAGAAGCATCAGAGGTGTTTTGTTTCTTTTCAGTGATTTATTTATTTATTTTTTATTTATTTTGATTTGTCAATCATTTACAAGATAATAGGTATAAGTATATACATAGTTATAAATACATGAAATGGGTACATATAAGAAAAATAAAAGAAACAATAGGACAGGGACAGTAGGCACGTTGGTGCGCTTATGCACGCCCCCTACAGACCTCTTAGGAAAGGGGTGAGGTCAATAGTAGACAGTCTAAGGTTAAAGTTTTTGGGATTTGGGGAAGAAACCACAGAGTCAGGTAGAGTATTCCAGACGTTGACCACTCTGTTGCTGAAGTCGTATTTCCTGCAATCAAGTTTGGTGCGGTTAACCTTGAGTTTGTATCTATTGTGTGCTCTTGTGTTGTTATGGTTGAAGCTGAAGTCTTCATTGACAGGTAAGTCATTGCAATGTATGATTTTATATACCATACTTAGATCAGACCGAACATGGCGTAATTCAAGGTTTTCTAGATCTAGAATTTCAAGTCTGATGGCATAAGGTATTCTGCAACGAGTAGAGGAATGGAGAACTCTTCTTGTGAAATTTGTGAAATTTTTCCTTCACTCTGTTGGATAATTTCTTTATTCGCCTTCTCCTCTCCTTTTTCTTTGTTTATTCATTGTTAGCGTTTCTATGTATCTAGGCCTTTGATAATTCACCTTGCTCTTTCACTGCATATCCAGGCCCTTACAGTGATTCAGAAAGCTGCATTCTCATGCATTTAATGAGGCTTACTAACCTGTTATGCTAGGTCACACAATCCAAAAACAGAATGAGATTCTTTCCAAAAAGGAAAGTTTTCCATAAATAGCTCCAATGTTTCCCTTTGAACCGGTGTGACAAAAGTCATGTGATTTTACAATGCATGATGCTAATTCAATCTGGTATTGAAGCACCAATGACTAGAGAAATTTTATTTTAATAAATACACTAACATCTAATAGAATCTGAGTCTGGATATGAAAACAGATGTTTACAAAGGAAGATACTGCATTTGTATCATAAGCAGTGAGCCAAGTCACTTGACAGTGAGATAGATGGCATATACATTTACTAAATAAAATGCAGGAGGCATTTTAAAAAATGCATTTTTTAATTAAAATGGGAGGTAGCTAAAGAATCAAAGGAACCAAGGCGATAACAGAGATTGTCTTAACATGTTTATTGGTGGAAAATCAGTGTCCAAGGTTCTGTAACCTAACCTATTTTTTTTTCAGAGTTACATGGCTAAAGAGACCATCAGAATGCAATGGATGGGCGTGGCCATGGTGGATGTGGCCTAGTCTTGGTTTATTTACTTTGTTGTTTAAATGTACACTGACAGCTTATCCACTGAACACAAATTCCTTGTGTGTCACACTTGACCAATAAAAAAGAAAGAAGAAAGAAAAGAAGACTGAGGAATAACAATGAAGCAATGAAGAAAAAAAGAAAAGAAAATTAAACAAATGCAGTAAAATGTAGCTGTCAACCCAGAAGTTACACACACACACCCTGTGTTATGTATAATGTGGTTGTTTTGAGTTTCACTTAGCACTGGGAGTGGGGGACATTAAATTTATAATAAATAGTTTCTTGGGTTTACATGTCAGACTAAGCCATAGTGTGTCAAGTGTGCTTTTTTATGACCCTGTAATCCCTTAATTTGGGGTAGAATCGAAGAAACTGAATGGAACTGAGCATTTACTGGCCAGATGCCCTTCCCGATGCCTACATAGAGTTCTCAGTAGATGTTTTTTCTCTTTGCACCCTGAGAGAGAAACATCTGTCACCACCTAGGATTGAACTGTCAACCTTCTGAGTGGGAGGTGAGCATCTTCACCACTAGGCCACTACACCACTCTGTCAATGTGCTTTATTTTGACTTTTAATTCATGCTTAAAATTAGCTGCTGATTAACATAGTAAATTGTAGCTTATTCAAACCATGGTTAATAAACCATTATTTCATATAGTATTAATCAAATTAATATGTGCATCATCTGCCTTACATTTATTTATTAGAGACTTCTAGCTCAATTAACTATTTATCGTACTTGTTGCCTTTTTATAAACCAATCCCTATCCAGTGAAGTCACCGCTAATAGAATAAAATGGTTTGGTGTTTTTTTTTTTGCTAGATGGTGGGCATGTGGACTCTATATTCACATATGGATGCATTTAGCTTAAGTAGTCTGGTCATTTGGCATCACAATGCAAAATAATTGCAAGCAAACCAGCCCTTTCTTAGTTTGGTGAGGCTGCCAGTTGGCAGCATTTGATTAAAGTTATTTCAAGAAAATGAAATAAGAAATTATGGAAAATCATCCAAGCTGCACATGAGCAGACAAACACCTTTCCACTTCCAAATTGCTTTCAGGCATTTCTATTTTGTACTGCAAGGATAATGGCCTGTAAAACAAGAGCTCACTTTTGCTGAGAAGAACAAAACACTCCACGAAACTCCTGGGAGAACCATATCAAATATCCTTAACTCCTGGCTAAAATCTGCTAGCTATTATTATTATTACTATTATTATTATTAATATATTATTGTCTGGGGAGACAGTGCTACAGTTTATCAAACAAGTCCTAAAAATCCTGCCCTGAAGGATTTAATGCTTAAGGACAATTTTGGCCTCCTTTTCAAAGGTTTTGACCATCCATAATTTACACAGACAGCAGCAGCAGTAGTGGTGGTGGTACTAGTAGCAGTAGTTTCTCAGCACCTTTGAAAATCTAGTCAAAATATGGATGAATTTACCTCTTTCATGGGGACCCTCAAAGATATTTCTTTCTAGTAATTCAAGCCAAGCCTTTGAATCTTTCCAAAATGATACACAGGGACACACCTGAAAAAAGGCAAACGTAAGTAAAAAAACATGGGTACTTCAGTAAAGTCTTTGAGAACTGAACTCAACTTGAGGGAGACTTGTAGTTCATAAAAGAATTACTCAACTATTAGATTTTCCCAAATTGTATCCATCTAATGGACACACACTGAGCTATCTTTGATACAAACAAGCCATCCCTAACAAGTGAGTAACTTCTACTTCCAAAGAGGACAAATACTAAGAAGCAAACCTGTAAGTATCATTTGAATTCATCTCCTGGCCACTTTTCTGTATAGGGATCCCCTCACAGCCCTCAGAAAACTAGACAAAAATGCTGATGAAAGATAAGGTGAAATTGGGAATCAGATTCATACCAGCAAAGGTGCCTATAAGCCTGCAGGCAGTTTTTTATTCATATCAATGGATATTGAGTGCATTATCATAAATTTATTTATTCATTCATTTTTCATATTTCTTAACCACCCATCTCCCTACCTTAAATGCTAAAATAAGGAAACAACATCTTGAGCAATTCAGTACAATTTAATATGCCATTCTTGTTCAACTCAAGGTGGGAAATAACATGAAATGGGCAAAGAATGAAGAGCAAAGAATTAAAAAAAAACAGTCTTGAAGAAAATTGCTGGTGTTTTCCTGGCAGTTGCGCCATTCCTTCCCTTATTCTTTCTGTGTGCCAAATGCTGTCAGAATGACTATAATATATTCAATGTCTTCAAACAATTCCAAGCACCAGAGTTCCCTTACTTTGCTCCTGAAGTAGTAGGAGAGCCAGCTACTTTTAAGACTTGGCCTTGGACTGCCATTTAACAATAGCTAACGCTATATATTGAAGGCCATTTTCTTCCATTAGTCTGTGACTGTCACTTTCAGGGTTATTTCATTCACTACTACAGCATAACACAGAGGACATGTGTTCATGTTGCCAGTAACATGTTAAAACAAGGTGATGTGTGTCTACATTTCTTTCTTAGCTGCCTTGCTTTCCATTGGTTTTGTGGGCTGTTTAGCCTGAGGCCTCCTAACCAGAGCCATAGGCCATAAATGTAGAAAAGTGGAATTTCTGCAACTACATCATTGTGGCCAATCCTAATTGGTCAATCCTTATGGGAAGAAGATGGAGCCTCGTTAAACCCACAGTCTGAAAAATCAAGACTAAATCCTTAAACTCCTATGGAATCAGAGAATCACAGTGTGATCAGACTAGCTGAATTATCTTGCATTCTGCAATCAGTGACTGTACTTTTTGTCCCTATGATAAATAAGAGCATCTAAAAGAGAAAGGCAGTGATTCTTCCTTCAGGCTGAATCCCTAAATATGTACAAAGAACGCTACTCTGTTAGTAATTTAGGGACTCATCACTGTGCACTCCAACCAGCTAGCCTGCACATTAAATGTCGCCTATAGAATCTTAACCAAAATAGCACTTATTTATTCTTACCATATGAGATAGTATAAAATTGAAAACAATGATACAGACTCCTCCAAGCAGTGAGGCCTCATCCAGAAAAAAATTAATCATTCCAAATTCCTTCCAAAATCAATGGGATGTTAGCAAGACCAAGGTACGGGTATTTGTCCCACAGACATGAGTGCGACTATTCCTCTAGTCACACATCATTAACTTTCTTTGGAGACAAGCCTAAGAGTGGGGGGAAAAATTGCATTTGGAATTTTAAATAAGAAAATATTGATTGAGGAAAGCATGAAACAATCAGAAGCATTTTAGGGAGTAAATCAGAAATATTGCTCTAATGTTACATATGCTCTCCATTCATTAGTTCCACATGGTGAGACCAAAAGCCAAAGAAATAAGCTTATGAGGCTGCCATATATAACTTGGTAAATTTAGTGTGCTGGTTTTCTTTCATCTTGACTTTTTTTTTACCATAGTTTAAAAGCAACCGAGCAGTTGATTTTCCTTCTTTCTTCGTAATGTGAGTGAAATAGTTATAATAGCCAAGACTGGAAAATAAATTATATATATGTTGTGCAGGGGAAAGTCCTGTGAGCAGATCCTCTTTAGCTGCTTCAGCTAATTAGCCCATCAGGTAAACTACAGAGACTACAGGTAGTAGCAAAATGTCACTACACAGGGTGTCTTGTACTTTAAAAGGCAATTAGCTCCTGTGGCACTGGCTGAGTCTATGTTAGCAATAACCTCCATTATCAGATATAAGTAAATAAGTAAATGATGGTTGATTGCTAGGTATTATCCTTGCACTATCTAGTCAAAAAGAGGGCTGTGAAAATATTTACAGACCAGTGGTGGGATTCAATTTTTTTTTACTACCGGTTCTGTGGGTGTGGCTTGGTGGGCATGGCAGGGGAAGGATACTGTAAAATCTCCAGCCAGAGGTGGTATTTGCCGGTTCTCCGAACTACTCAAAATTTCCGCTACCGGTTCTCCAGAACTGGTCAGAACCTGCTGAATCCCACCTCTGCTACAGACCCCTCACATCCTGGACATAAACTGTTTCAACTCCTTCCCTCAAAACGACAATATAGAGCACTACACACCAGAACAATTAGACACAAGGACAGTTTCCCCCCCGAAAGCCATCACTCTGCTAAACAAATAATTCCCTCAACACTGTTCAAGTATTACAAAGTCTGCACTACTATTACTGTTAATATTGTCATCACTCCTTATCACCTATCCCCTCCCACTTGTGACTGTATGACTGTAACTTTGTCGCTTGTATCCTTACGATTTATATTGACTGTTTCCTAGTATGATTTGATTGCTTATTGTACCCTATGACTATCATTTAGTGATTCTTGACTCTTGATGAATGTATCTTTTCTTTTATGTATACTGAGAGTATTTGCACCAAGACAAATTCCTTGTGTGTCCAGCCACACTTGGCCAATAAAGAATTATATTCTATCTATCGTCTGTCTATCTATGCAGTTTTAGCACTTAAATGGAATCAGAACATTCAACATTATTTTGTATTTCAACAGATTACAGGCTTTGTGGGAGCAACTGGTAATTTTCAGAAAAATTGGAGTTGAACTTCCATTTGCTTCATTCAAGCAGGCCAACAGCATAAAACCATGGGAGTTATAGTTCAGAATACCTAGCGGGCCCCAGGTTGTTTCTCCCCATTCTAGGGCTCTAGTAGTAAACTTTTCAATTCCTATATCTGATTTTTCTTTCATTTAAAATATCAAGTGAGCATAGCTGGAACCGGAGGTGGTATTCAGCAGGTTTTGACCAGTTCTGGATAAGAACCAGTAGCAGAAATTTGAGTAGTTCTTAGAACCGGCAAATACCACCTCTGACTGGAGATTTTACAGTATCCTTCCCCTGCCACACCCACCAAGCCACGCCCACAGAACTGGTAGTAAAAAAAATTTGAATCCTACCACTGGCTGGAACAAAGAGCTGTTGCTTTTCTGTTTGATCCAGATTTCTTCTCCACTACAGTGATGGAATTGCAAATAATAAAGAAAAACTGGATTTCTCTACTTTGCATAGCATCTCATTTTCATGATGACACCTACCAGGCTACATACCACTATATTCTTAAGTAATCAAAGTTCCCTATTCGCTCAGACATGTTTGTCCTTGTGCTGTATATTAAAAAGTAGACATCACAATCTAGCGATATAGTTTTTTTTATCACTTTGTTAAAAAGTTACACAAAGCATGGGTGAAATGCCTGGTTCCAATAATAAATATGAAGTTGCCTATAATGGTAAAATTGGTATCATGCTAGTTTTTCTATTGTTAGTAACTAAGGGTAGCTCAGAGATGAAATGTGCATCTCCTTTTGTGAATCAGAAAGATAAACAATTTTAAGTTGATTCCATCAAGGCATTACCTTGGTGGGGGGAAAAACCCACTGAGGTTTATCCACAAACTTAAATGCAAGCCAAAATTTAAGGCTTCCAAAGTACAAAAGAAGAAGAAGAAAAATCCCTCAGGGGGATACCACAACAGTTTCTCTGGACTGCAGATGAAGGATTAAGTGTATTTTTCCCATGGAAGGTAATGAATGATATTTAATAATATCCTGATGTTGCTGCTGGCAGCTTTCTGGATATACCCAGGCTATTTAGATGGTAAAAAAAAAAATACTTGTTTATATACACCTTGGCCATAACTGATGCATAGTTATATTAGTCTATGAAAGATGTATGATTTCACAACCTACTTTTTCTTCTGCACAATAATTGACCCATTATTTAATGACTCCCTCCTTCCACCGCATAAGCAGAATTATTTCTCATACATCAAACTCAGTAAAACTTCTCAACTGGTGTTTATTTTGGTAGTTTCAACTACATTTTTCACTGTATGTATTCAAGGTCTTTTCTTTTAAGTGATAAATTCAGGGGTGGGATTCTACCAGTTTTCACCTATTCGCTAGAACCGGTTGTTAACATTCTAAGCAGTTCGGAGAACCAGTTGTTAGAAGAAATTACTGGCCTAATCCTGTAAGGAAGGCAGGGAGGAAACATTCTGGTGTTGCTTACAGAAATTGCCTCTCCGTTAACCCTTATTACATTCTTGGCAGGACTAGACTTCCCATCTCAGGAACGTGTCTGAAGTTTTTTTCCCCTCCTTTGCTGGTACTTAGCTTCTGTGGAGTGACCATTCAAAGTTACAATGGCACTGAAAAAGTGACTTATGACCCTTTTTCACACTTACGACTATTGCAGCATCCCCACAGTCATGAGGGGCCAGGCGAGGAGATGCATGCCTCGATGTGAGTGATGTTGAGTTGGCCACGCCCAGCCAATAACATGACCACCAAGCCATGTCCACCCAGTCCCATGATCACAAAGCCACACCCACCACCTAAGCCATGCCCACAGAACCGTTTGTTAAAAATTTGAATCCCACCCCTGGATAAATTATATATCCTTGAAAACTTCTGTGTAAGAAAACATATAGCAGAGCAATCAGCTCCAATATGCTAAAGGGTGGGGCACATGACTAAAATTGCAATATGTTCTATTAATCTTTATATATCTGATTTAGATAAGCAAAACAAAAACCCTGGTTTAAATCATTCATGTGAAATTACTTCAAATAAACAAAAGGCAATGAGTGTATTGTGCACTAGGGTGTGATGTAAACTACAAATTAGATCATTGCTGGAATCTTTCTAAGAATTTCAAAACATTTTGCTTGATAAATTTCTTTCTTTCTTTCTTTCTTTCTTTCTTTTATTTATTTTTGTCAATTGCTTACAAGATAATAGGTATAAGTAAAAACATAGTTATGAATACATGGATACATATTAAAAAAATAGAAAATAAAAGAAACAATAGGACAGGGACGGTAGGCATGTTGGTGCGCTTATGCACGCCCCCTACAGACCTCTTAGTAGACAGTCTAAGGTTAAAATTTTGGGGGTTTGGAGAAGAAACCACAGAGTCAGGTAGAGTATTCCAGACATTAACCACTCTGTTGGTGAAGTTGTATTTCCTGCAATCAAGTTTGGTGCGATTAACCTTAAGTTTGTATCTATTGTTTGCTCTTGTGTTGTTATGATTGAAGCTGAAGTATTAATTGACAGGTAAGTCATTGCAATGTATGATTTTATGTACTATACTTAGATCGGACCGAAGGCAGAGTAGTTCTAGGTTTTCTAGGTCTAGAATTTCGAGTCTGGTGGCATAAGGTATTCTACAACAAGTAGAGGAGTGGAGAACTCTTCTTGTGAAATATTTCTGGACTTTCTCAACTGTGTTAATATCAGATACGTAATGTGGGTTCCAGACTGATGAGCTGTATTCAAGTATTGGTCTAGCAAATATTTTACATGCTCTAGTTATTAGTGTAATATTACCAGAGAAAAAGCTACGTAAGATTAGGTTAACAACTCTTAACGCCTTTTTGGCTATGTAGTTACAGTGGGCTTTAGCACTTAGATCATTAGAGATGAGTACTCCAAGATCCTTGACAGAGTTTGGATCATCAACAAGGTCTTGACTATTCAGCCTGTATTTTATTTTCTGATTTTTTTTGCCAATATGTAGGACAGAGCATTTATTTGTTGAGATTTGAAGTTTCCATTTGTTTGACCATTTTGATAAATAGTCAAGGTCTTTTTGGAAGGGTACCAGTATCGTCTGTGGTGTTGAATAGCTTTACATCATCAGCAAAGAGAACACAGTTGCTCTTGCTATGATCACATTTATGTAGAGTATGAAAAGAGTTGGTCCTAGAACACTGCCTTGGGGGACACCACTGTTGACAGGTACAGAATTTGATAGGACACTCCCAATTTTGATCATTTGTTGTCCGTTTGACAGGAATGCTTCTATCCAGTTATGCAGGTGTCCAGAGATATCGTAAGATTTTAGTTTTAGGAGTAGTTTGTCATGTACCACTGAATCAAAGGCTTTACAGAAGTCTATGTAGATTGCGTCTATTGCTTTGCCCTGATTGAGTTGTGTCGTCCATATGTTTTTGCAGTGTAAGAGTTGCAGATTACATGATAGTTTTTTCCTGAAACCAAATTGTTTAGTAGAGAGTAGGTTGTTTGTTTCTAAGTGGAGGATGATGGATTGGTTAATAATTGATTCCATGACCTTACAGGTGATGCAGCATAAGGAGATTGGTCTGTCTGTGGTTCCACTAGGAAATACTGGGCATGATCCATTGCTGTTTACAAATACTGAGCCAAAGCATGTGTTGAAGTGGTTGGGTTTAATAGTGTCGTCATTGCAGTCTTCACCATTATGTCCTTTCAGGGGTGGGATGGACCTTGAGTCTTTTAGTTTGTTGTTTACAAAATTGTAGAAAGCGTGGGTGGAATTGGTGCGTAGAAGGTTTTCTTCTTGTTTAATGTGATAATTGGTCCATTCAGTTTTTATCTGGTGGCATAAATTTTGTATCGGCTTTTGAAGTTGGCAACGTGACCAGATTTGTTTTTCCGCAAAGTGATTTCTTTTTGGATTGAAGCTTCCTTATTGTTATGGGTAATTTATTTTTTTCTGGTTTTGGGAGTTGTTAATGGTACATATAGTTTGATGACTCTTTTGACTTCAAGTAAAAATATGTTGTAATGGTCTTCTACAGTATTGCATCCAGTGAATAGAAATTGCCAATCAAGGGATGAGAGATCGTTGTTTATAAGATCATAGTTGCCTTTTTTGAAGTTATAATTGGGGATTCCATCATTGTGATGATTTTTGTGTGGACGTATAATGAGACAAAAGTCTATCATGTTGTGGTCACTGTTGGAAAAGGGTTCTTTAATTTGTATTCCGTAAATTGAATTCAAACTATTGCAGAAGATGAGATCGAGGCAGTTGTTAAGTCTAGTGTTGTTCGTTACTAGTTGTTCTGGTCCCAGATTTGTTACTGCATTGTAGAAGGTTGCATGTGTGGGTTCGGTTGTACATTCATTAAGGGTCCAGTTAATATGAAGTAAATTGAAGTCACCAAGAAAGATAAAAGCGTGTGGGCAGGATGCTGCCCATGTTAGTAGTGTATTTAGCTTGTTTGCATGTTCGATGTTAAAATCAGTGGCTCTGTAACATAGTAAGAACCGAAATGTGATATTTAAGGACAGTTCACAGACGATGGTCTCAGGAATAGCAAGCTTTTGGGTAACTTGGATGTTTTTTAGATGTAGGGACTTTTTATAGAATCTAGCAACACCACCTCCTCTATGGATTTCATGATCTGATCAGTAAACATGATAGTCTATTACTGTGGTAATGAAGTCAGGGAAAGATGTGTTAAGCCATGTTTCACAGACAAATATAATGTTGAATTTAGCCATAGTTAGTTAGAGGAGAAATTCGGGTATTTTATTTACAAGGCTTCTTGCATTGAGTAGCTGGCATTTAAGGCCAGTTGTGGTTGGAATAGAGGTAGTTAGGGATGTACATGCCTAGTTTTGAGTGATTCTTGAGTAATACAAATTCTTGTACATGTTACTCATGACAGTTCTGCTCTGAAATAGTATATTTCATCATCAGTGCTATGAGAAGACGTGCACTAGTTAAACTATTAGGAATGTATACAGTTTACAGCAATTAAATAGATCATGGATGGATATATAGATAGATAAAAGATAGCTAGATAGCTAGACATATAGACAGACAGATATAGTTATAGATATAGACAGACAGACAGTTAGATAAGAGATAGATGAGAGAGAGAAGAGAGAGAGAGAGAAATAGATGGTAGATAGGTAGGTATGTATGTAGATAGATAGATAGATAGATAGATAGATAGATAGATAGATAGATAGATATAGATATAATGTCTAACTTACCTAATATGTTGGTGTGCTGAACATCTTATTTTTGATGATTTAAAGGACTCATCCATACAGCTACTTAGCAATAATTCAGAAATAATTGCTTTCCAGCAGGATATATTTTTTAACTTCTCAGTGTAAAGTACTGTCCTAAATTTTCCCCTCGCCCTCCATACATGTACTAATCCATTTAGTTTAATTTTATTCTGTCTAGTTTCAATGTTCACATGATAACAGCTAGGTGCTATCATCTAGATCAGGGGTCCCAACCCTGGTCCATGGACTCACACCAGTCCATGGCATGCCAGAAACTGGGCCAGAAAAACAAATGAAGCCCTATCTGCAGGATGCAGGGAGCACATGAAACCACGCCCTCTCCAGTCTGTGGAAAAACTGGCCCCATGGAACTGGTCCCATGGAACCAGTTCCTCCATGGAACAGGTTGGGGCCTTGGATCTAGATCCAAATGTTGTGTAGTAATTTATTGATAGTCAGTTGACCATATCAAAGCATGAGCATCAGTCACAGTACAATATATATAATAAAGTGAGATAAGATAAGATACAGTGAAATGCAATAAAATAGACTATAGCGAGATAACATGTAATATAATACATAAAATAAAGATAAAAGATTAAGATAAAATAGGCTAAAGTAAAACAGAATACAAAGATATATAATAAACTGAATCTTAAAGTACAAAAACAGTGTGTCTTTAAGTGAATTCATCACAATTTACACGCAATTCCAATATCCCTATTTTTAATACATTGTAAGCAAGCATATGAATTTAATAAATAAATAGGTCCTTTAAAACATGTTCTCTAATAGACAACCCTGGCTATAAAGTTTACAATTCTAGTGACTAAATCTATATTTGTGCCCTGAAGAAAATAACATATTTTGTCAAAATCCCAGTATATGGTTCTGTCAAGTAGGTGTCAGTAAGTACAAGCTCTTGTTGAGGCACATGTCAATTGAATAGGACCTGTGCAATGTCTTCTATTTTTGATGCTCCAGAAACATGTGTTCTCTCATGGTGCTTGATGGAATCATTCATGTTTGACCATAGAATCTAGCTGTTTGAATGTTCCTCTGGTGAGGATTATTTTCCAAAGTCCCTCTCTGAAGGAGATGTGAAGTTCCAAATGTGAACAATAAGTAAATAGATACTCTAAATAAATAAGAGTTATTGTATCCTATGGTATTGTGTCATACCCACTTTCAAGCATTTTCCTTTTGGGAGAGTATTTTATTTTTGGTCAACCATTTCAGCAACCAGATACTTGCAAGTGATTCACTATTGGTTTGGTATTAATATCCAAACCTCTTTGTTGAATGTTGTATGAATAACCTGATGGTTGAGTGAGTATAGATATTATGTTGAGAGGCCATGATGTGAGATGGTTTGGAGAGGTTGGTTGATCCATATGGTCAATACTGTGTTGGTCTTTCATTGGGGGCCCTTCCCAATTATGCCTTTCTCTGTGTCAACCTAGAGCTGCTATAAACATTTCTTCTCCCATTGTTTCAATGCATAGAAAAATTCAACAATTTTTTTTAATAAAATGAGAGTGGGGAGTAATACAAATTCACAGAAATATAGAAACTCCTGAATTTCTACAATTAATTTTCTCTTTCCTTGCTTAGATGATTTCACCATGCGTGCACATATAAACTCATTGGATCCAGTTAATATAAATGTTTTTACAACTTATTTCATTCATGCATCTCAACCTCTTCCTTTAGTTGCAGGATTTCAGGAAAGGATTGGCATCTCAGAATTTAATTTTTTTTTTTTTTTAATTTGGTTTGTCAATTGCTTACAAGATAATAGGTATAAGTAAAAACATAGTTATGAATATATGGATACATATAAGAAAAATAAAAGAAACAATAGGAAACTTTGGGTTAATCAAATAGCATCCCAGGGAATACAAATACGATCATTTTGATAGTAATGAGGTCATCAGGTCTCCATCACTCACTCTCTTTTTTGCCTAGTAGTGCATTATCTTAGAAGCAGTTTATAACTTTTAAGTTTATTGACATATATCACATTGAAAGTATGACCAAATATGTTCTCTCTGTTGCTGTCAATCCATTCCAAGCTTCTTCTCAAATGAATACATTGAGAAAAGATAAGGTTGGAGAGGTCACCAACAAGACATAGAAATGGAAAAGGCACCAGTGTTATTCTTGCTGTTAATGGAAGCAATCATTTTAAAATTATATTTGGTGGGTGGGTGTGTTTGTGTGTGTTCCTATAACTTTTCAGCTCCAGAATCAAGAATTCTTTTATGAAATAATATTCTGGAGGATTGAGGAAAAATATTTTGGGAAGAATCAAAGTAAGACAGCATCACAATTTTCTCTTTCTATCAGAGAGGGTATTGTACACATAATTCCATGTGCAATTAATTAGACAAAATTAATACAAAATCAATGCAATCTGTAGCAAAAATGCTACACATTATATTCTGGAAAAGATAGATACATCAAAATTAGAAATCGAGTTTAGCGATCATTTTAGACTTATTAAAATTCAAACAAAAATGACGTCTAAACCAGAACTGATCAAAACTTAGTTTAGTGTTTGGGCAGATTCTGTAATAGCTTCTGATCATTCTATCACACAGCTATATAATTTAGAAAGAACATTACAGTTTTATTTTACAGTGGCAATATGAATTCTACCATAAAGAAAATCAATTTAACAATGAAAGAAGATATAATTACATGAAATAATATATCACTATAGTAATAATATACAAACAGTCCTAAATGGACAATCTGTGAAAGAAATTGAAAAAAACAAATTTTACAGAAGGAAATATTTTAAATGGAAATACCAGGAGTGAAAACTGGAACTGCACCAGAGGTGGTATTCAGCAGGTTCTGACCAGTTCTGAAGAACCGGTAGCGGAAATTTTGAGTAGTTCAGAGAACCGGCAAATACCACCTCTGACTGGCCCCGCCCCCATCTATTCTCTGCCTCCCGAGTGCCAGCTGATTGGCTGGGTCTTCTTTTGTTGGAGAATGGAGCTGGAAAGCAGATTAGTGGGGTGGGGAGGGAATGGGGATTTTGCAGTATCCTTCCCCTGCCACGGCCACCAAGCCACACCCACCAAGCCATGCCCACCAAGCCACGCCCACAGAACTGGAAGTAAAAAAATAATTGAATCCCATCCCTCAACCCCCGAATTGTGGGGACAAAAGCACTTTCTGAACAAAGATCTTCAGCTGCTATCCATCCTGGTCTGTAACAAATTAAAATTTGGGTTGTTTTTTAATTGTATGACCCTTTGTACTATATATGTCATCTTTACCATCCTGAGCTATGCCTCATTCGGTTTGGAGGATAGCAAAGTTTAGAACTTGACTGGTCCAAAACTCATAAATAATATCTTGCCATCCCTCCTCAGACTGTTCTGTTATCTGAGCAAATTAACTAGCTATCCAGTTGCCATAAAAAAAAGTCTTCTTAATAAAAGGACCTGTATAAACTACTTGCATTTTCTGACCCCCTCCAATCCACTTGTATATTCTAAACACAACAAAAGCCATTTTTAAATCAGAGCAAACTAGGAAGATGCAGGTTGCAGAGGGTAGAGAAGGTGTCCAACCTTGGCAACTTTAAGACTTGTGGACTTCAAGTCCCAGAATTCCCCAGCCAGCACAGAGCCTTTGGAATGCTGGGAGGGGCTAAACAGACCTTTGAAAGCGATGGAAAGGTACGGGGGGGGGGGAATGAGAAGCTTTCTTCATTATTTATTTATAGCATCACTGGCAAGTTCAATTTTATGTCTTCTTCCCATGTCTCTTGCTTCAGCATATCCCCAAACCATGATTTACATAATCTTATCCTGCTGTTTCCTATAACTCAATACAGTCACAAAACATATAGGAAAGCAAGGAGACTCAACAAGACTCAATGATTGCCAGCAACTCCTCCTAATTGCCATAGCAAGGGCTAGGATCCACAAAGCTCACCAGTGAGGAAAACCTGCAAATCAGCCAGAATTTCATATCCTACAAGCCATAGAAAAAGGAAAAAAAAAACCAACTGGTTCAGGCATTGCCATTGGAAGCAACCTCTGCTTTTTCTGAAACATGTCCAGATGAAATATTCTCTTTTTGTTTTTCCATGTCTTGATTCTGTAATGGGCTAACAAAACAGACAAATGCACCTAGGAAGCTGCCATGTGTCAAGTCTTTCATTACCTCGGTATCATCAGAACCCACCATGGTAGAAGCCACAATGATCTAGTTATCAGAGTGTAATTTGTTTCATCTGTGTGATGAAATCAGGACACACGTGGTGTTACATGCCTCCCCTTGTTCTCACCAGGTCTTCACCCATGATACCAACTTTCCCCAACCCAACATTTGTTGAACTGCAATTCCCATTGTTCTAGGTAAGCACATTGGCTGAGAATGATGGAATTGTGATTTAATGTTCTGTAACATCTGTAGAGGAAGCTTATTTTCTAACAGGAGGAACCCAATCTTTTGAAAATGATTGTCATATCTACAGCATGAAGGGCAGGGCTGTCAAACTTGATTTCATTGAGGGCCGCATCAGGGTTGTGTTTGACTTTGGGGGGCATGGCCAGGATGGGTGTGGCCAGATCAATGTCACTCATGTCAGGGGCGCCTGTGGCGACCCAAGCACTCTGCCGGCAAAAATGGGCTTCCAAGCTCCGTTTTTGGCTGCCACAGCCTCCTGCAACCCTCTGCCAGCGAAAATGGAGCTTGAGAGGGCCATGAGCTCGGTTTTCACTGGCAGAGGGTTGCAGGAGGCTGTGGCAACCAAAAACGGAACTTGGGAGCCCATTTTCGCTGGCAAAAGCACCGCAGGCCAGTCCTTCGCTGTTTCCAGGACCGCCCAGCGGACCAGATCTAAGTACCCTGTGAGCCAGATCTGGCCCCTGGGCCTTGAATTTAACACCCCTGTCATAGGGGCTCTCACAAATTGTCTCTTCTGGTATCAGAAAACACTTGGACTATCTCCTCTTTCTCTTCCCCTTGCCTTGAGGATTCTCTCAGCCATTCCCAGCTTGTGTTTATAATTTTTTTTTAATGGCTGGAAATTACACATTCAAAGAAAGCGTTGAGCTGGAACACTTACCACTTTTACTTCCTAAGTAGGTCTACATGGAAATATGGATCCCTCCAGGTTTCCTTGAAAATAAAATAAAAAAAGGTCACCCATCTTGCAAATGGAACTCTGGCAGCTAACAAAGATTCAAAAATACAATACAGAAACATTCATACCATAAAAAGTGGTACAAGAGGAGCTGCTTATCTATGTGACAGCTTCCCATTCTATTTTTTTTTAAATAAGCAAAGAAGTTGATGGAGATCAGGAAAAGTGCCTGTGGGTTCCTTGGTGCTCATGAATACTACATTGCCTAGCCTTCTTCTAGAGCAGGGCTGTCAAACTCCCAGCCCATGGGCCAGATGCATCATGCACTGGCCACGCCCATGCCCATTTTAGGGAAAGGGAGGAAAGTCCCGATACATCATGTGACGCCACCGTGACAATGTGAGTTTGACACCCCTGTTCTAGAGGAGTTCAGGAGAAATCACGGTGACACCACCTGTAACATGATTCTATTCTGTTTCCATAATTTACCTCAGTTGTGTAAAGATGTCGTGAAGTAGGAGACTTCACTTGCACTACAGATATCCTTGCTATGCTTTATCCTATACAGGTTCTACAGATGAAATTCTACAGCAGGGGTACAAAGAAGTGTGAACTTTGGTTACATGATCCACTAATATTTTTGGTGACTCTAGAGTTCCAAAATTCAGAATGAGTGTGTGATTAAAAAAAAAATGTGCCCATTTTTGGTATTTGGGACATTTTCAGGGGCAGAACAGATGCCTTAAAACACACCTTAAAGTACATCCCTTGAAACTTCTGCACATCCCGCCTCCCCACTCAAGGCTCTAGTTCAGAGGTGTACAACCTTCAACTCCCAGAATCCCCCAGCCTGCTCTAGTTCAACCCATGTTTGATGAGCAGCATTCAATATGTTCCTCAATATGCTCTACAAGTTGATTAAAGCTGTGTCCTTCCTCAACAGCAATGGGGGGTGACCTTGTGTGGTTTTGTTACAAAGTCTTTTCTTGGTGTCTAGATTGAATCTAGTATCTTTTGTACAGATAAATCATAAATTACAATGGGCTTACATGAAATCCATTTGCCAGGGGATACTTATTTTTGGATGGATTCTATTTTATTCACATCAAATTGTCACCCACCAGCAGAAACTGAGTAGACCGTCAAAATAAACCAATTTTCAAGTTGTATATTTATTTGTAATATTAATCTTTGAAAGGAGGGGAATTTTTAAAGCCCAATACACTAAATTATTTTTAAATAAATACATTCTTACACAAGGGATGCAATACAAATAAGAATATTAATTTTTATATTTGACAGCTGTGTAAACAATTTGCCCAGCCCAGCTGTTTACTTCTTGGAAATCATCTCCTTTAATTATTTTTGCATGTAGTCCTAGGTCTTCAGGTGAGTTAGCACAGCTGCATTCTGAGTCAGAGAACTAAGCTGTTATTATTGTAGTTGTTGTTCTGAAGAATCTGCCAAAATATGATTCAAGATTTCTATACTCACATTAAAGCTTTTGGTTAATTTCCAAGATTTATTCTGAAACTGATTATAACCAATTAGTAATCAAAATCAATACTATCAAATATCCATAGAATAGATTTAGCATAATAAATATATTGAAATTAGGAATATCCACCCACTCTGCTTAATGTACATCTACTGAGTCATTTCCAAAGAAAAGTGTGAGAACTCTCTGTGAGTGGGTAGTGTGCAACTTTTAGGTTTGATTGTTTGACTATCAGTCTCTAACAATTGTTGCACTGTGGGATAATAAACGAAGGAAATTAATCATTCAAAAGCAGACCAGCCATACAGGACTACATTCGAATTTGATAGAAAATGTAATTAATTATATTTAGGAAAAACACACAGGAAAAATATGATCTGCAACAAAATATTATAATGGGAAATACATTCTTTCATTTGTCTTTGTGCTGTTCCATATCACCCCATTTTACAGGTAGTCCTCAACTTACGACCAGAAATTTGTTAAGTGAGTTTTTCCCTATTTTACAACTTTGCACACTTTTGTTAAGTGAATCAGTGCAGTGGTTAAATTAGTAACACCGTTGTTAAGTGAATCTGGCTTCCCCATTGACTTTGCTTGGAGGTCACAAAAGATGATCACATGACCCCCAGGACAATGCAACTGTCATAAACAAGAAGCAGGTGTCATGAATTCGAATGTAAATCATGTGACTATGGGGATGCTGCAGCAGTCATAAATGTGAAAAATGGTCATAAGTCACTTTTTCTAGCACCATTGTAACTTTGAACACTCACTAAACGAGCTATTGTAAATTCAATTCTATCTGTATTATCAGTATTTCTGCCAAATAGGAGGTCAGCATATCCCTACTATTAAAACAATAATAACTTTTTTTTTTGTTTGGTTCAGTTGTGCCTGATTCTTGGAGACTGACTAGACAAGTACTTGCAGTTTTCTTGTCAAGGTTTTCCCAAGGTTTCCTCCTTGGTGCTGAAAGAAAGTCCATGGTCACCCAGCTATATTTGCACCTAGACAGGACTAGAAGTCATGGTCTCCCAGTTTCCAGCCTGATGCCTTAACTCACTACTCCAGACTGGTTCTCCGAATTAAAACAATTATTAATGATCTGATTTACAAGTGTAATTTTGTTATTATTGATTGAAGTTATTTATCCGTATTTATCGGGCGTATAACACGCACTTTTTTCCCCCTGAAAATAGGGGGCAAATGATGTATGCGTGTTATACGCCGATATAATGTTAAGAAGCCTTCGGTGAATGCTGCTGGGATCGGGGATCAAGGACACAAATGAAAGAAGGGGAGGGAGGAAGCAACCGAAGCCTGTCCTTCTCTCTGGGTCAGCTCTCTCAGTCGCTCTCTCGCTCCTCCACCAGCACAGGAAGAAACTGCTTCAAAGAAGCGGGGGCTTTCTGTCGCCGCAGCTTCCCTGAAGCGCCCGTTTCTCCCCCACCCCACCCCGTCCGCCCGCCCGCCCGCCCGCAGTGCTCCGTTCTGCCTGCCTGCCTGCCTTCGTTAATGGTTGAATCGGAACAGCTTCGGCTGAGTAAAAAGAGGCGAATAGTTATTATTCTCAGCGAAGCTGCTCCCAAACAACCAGAAACTAAGGCAGGCAGGCAGGCAGGCAGAATGGGACACTGTGGATTGAAGCGCGCGCGGTGGGAGTGGGGGTGAAACGGGCGCTCGGAATAGCTGCGGCGACAGGAAAGCCCCCGCTCTTTGAAGCAGTTTCTTCCTTGGATGGTGGAGCAGCGAGAGAGCGAAGCCTCCTTCTCTTCTCTCTCCCCGGTCCTTGCAAAAATTTTCTGCTTGAAACCGGTCCCTGGTACAAAAAGGTTGGGGACCACTGATTTACCTTATAAGTGGTAATAATATTAATAAAAAAAAGTTCTGAGCTACCCTTATTTTGCTTCAAAGTTTTTATTTAGAAATTTAATTTTTTTCCTGAAATTTCCTCTTAAAATGAAGATGCGTGTTATACGCCTGTGCGTGTTATACGCCGATAAATACGGTATTTGTGTATAATTTATCATAAAATATAATGAAGCATAGAATAAATTACGAAATTATACCAGTCAACAATTGAAACAGTTGATCCAGACAACCTTCACAAATTCTCTTGACCCATGCTTAGAGGATACTGAAAACTGGATACTGAAAATGTATAAGAAATATAGAATAAATAATTGTATGGGATAAATTTATATCGAAAAGATCCTATATGGGAGAAGTTCAGCAATTTATTTCTTTTTTGGTAAAGGGATTTGTGCTGTTTCAGGACTGGCAATAGTTTACAACAGGGGTCCCCAAACTTGGCAACTTTAAGACTTGTGGACTTCAACTCCCAGAATTCTCCAGCCAGCTATGCTGGGAGTTGAAGTCCACAAGTCTTAAAGTTGCCAAGTTTGGAGACCTCTGGCTTACAACAAGGTATTGGGCATTATTTTTTGCAGGTTCTTCATCAACTAGAGGGAGATTCATTGTGACTGGTTTAGCACGGAGGGCTGTTCTGAGTCGCTTCTGTCAAACAATGCCACTTGGCTACACTCTAGATTTGTGCCCTTTAGGCGGTGCTTGCCTGTAGAACAGCATCCCTAAAATCACACGTGAGATGGGCAGCAATGATTTACAACCATGTAAATCAAATAAATAAATTAATCCCTCCAGAGAACTGGATGGTCCTGAACCCATAGCCTTTCCTTAAACTTTAGAAGACTTGGGTGTTCCTCCTGGCATTTGGTCTAGGAGAGAGTGGCAACAATGGCAACTTTAGGACCTGTGGACTTCAACATTCACAATTCCTGAGCCAGCGGGAATTCTGGGAGTTGAAGTCCACAGTTCATAAGGTTACCATTGTTATCCACCTCTGATGTAAGAGGTTAGGCAAACACTGCTGGTAACGTGTTCTTCTCGATCTGGAGGTTGCATTTGAAGCCTGGGCATCATGGGTTTTATTTGCTTGCTGTGGTTTTACTCTCTGTACACTGCCCAGAGTCACTGCTGTGAGATGTGTGGCTCCATAAGTGGTATGTATGTATCTATATATAAATAAATACATCTGAACATATGAGGGACTAGTGGCCTGAGAAGCATCTAGATTTCTTACTAGTTAGTATTATTGAGGGAACTCTGAGCAGAACTGAATTAAAGATTACAAATGGTATATAATTTTTATGTTAAAAAATAGTCTTCAGTCTGTCTGGTTTTGGTGCTCTCTTCTTTTCCCCTCATTCACCTAGTTGTTATTTGAACTAGCAACTGGGAAAGCTTTGTTTCTTTTAGTCTTTTCCCTTCCTTTCAGATTGCATCTGATTATGAGAGTTACAGCTCACCAAAATCTATCCCTGATATTTTTGTTATTGCAGATCAGGATCTCCAAACTTGGGAACTTTAGGACTTGTGGACTTCAATTCCCAGAATTTCCCAGAAATGGTCGGCTGGGGAATTCTGGGAGTTGAAGTCTTAAAGTTCCCAAATTTGGAGACACCTGCAGTCGAGTAATACAACTCTAACACAATATTGCTCCTGCAGTTCCATCTCTCTGTGACCTTATATAAAGTTCTGGTCTGCGCTTGCAATGCTACTTAGTTCAAAGTAGGTATAAGCAAACAGAAGAGCAAAATTAATGGAAATTGGTGTAATTTCCCCATTCTGAGGTACACTTTCTTAGAGATAATGGAAGATAGCTAGGTCTAGGTACACCTGACTGTTACAACATCCAATGAAACTCTTATTATTGGGCAATGCTGGGCTTCGGGCTTTAGTGATTGTGGCCTAAACAACATCTTGATTGATGCCACAACAGTTTCAAGGAGAGAAAAGATTTCCTGCTTTCAGTAGGTTCTCTTACATTTTACTAAATGAAAGGGGGCAACTCTTTATGTATGTTCAGAACTGTCTCGTTGACTAACATGAGTAGGGAGGGCCGCAAATGCATCATAGCCAGTGGTGTGCTGGTAAATGTCTAACAACAGGCTCTGCCAACTCCATTTATGTCCCTGTGGCTGGCCTGCTAGTCTCCAAACAGCTGATCAGTGAGCTCAGCATTGTGACTCAGTTCTGCTCTCAACTGGCTCACAAAATTCCAGAAGATTTAGCAATCAGCTGTCACAAGCCGATACAAGCTAGCTCCAGCACAGCCCTGATCATAGCATAGATATAATGTTTAGTTGGAACAAGTGTGTACTTCCACAACTAGCAGAGTTTTTAAACCATGCATGAAGAGTTCTACTATCTTATTGCTGCTTTAAAAAAATAATTACCATCCCTATTTCCTTATGAGAACATAAAAATAGTATCACCATTCATAGTTGAGAATGAAAGATGGAGTACTAAGGTGGGTCATATAACTTTCAAGTAGTTTCATTGTTACCAGTTGCCTTTCCTTGTGACCTTTTCATCCATTTACACGATTTTATAATAATCTGCTTCACACGTAACTTAAAATGAAGCCTCCACAATAAATTGACTAGACTGAGACTACACAATCTCTCTCGGCTTGGCACATAGTGAAGTGATAATTTCAAGGTTTTGTGTGTGAGGAATCAACAAATATCTGGTAGGTCAGTGTTAAAATACTTCAAAAGATTTTAAAATACTTCAAAGCATGTTGTACTGAGTTTGTGCATATCCTTATGATGTCCATGACTTCCAGGCCATTGGCTTGCTTTCCACATGTACATTTAGCTGTATAAAATTGTATAAAGTTCAACAAAGACAATGAACTCATTCTGAAATTACACAGCCTTAAGTGGTTATATCAATGGACATTTTACAGATGGATTTGGATCTACAGACACTGGAAAGAAAACACTTTTCATACTAGGAGGAGCTGCACTCAATGAATTAAAATAGTTGGAGTGGCATTTGAAGGGAAGGTTACTTGAGAGATAATCTATCTCCCATGCTTTCTGCCCACATTTTTGGTCATAATTTTTCATCATGTTTTTGATGCGTATATACTACTCTGATTGTAGTTTTTTAAAAAGTAGAAGACAAAAAAATCATTTGCTTTTCATTGACCAAAGAGCAACAATTAACAGGGGAGAACCTGAGCTTTCTGAAGCCTTCCCCCCCCCCCAAAAAAAAAATTTCTGCTAGAAAAGGATTTAAAAGCTAAGTAGATGTGGGGCTGCCTGAACTTGAACCAGCTGCCATTAATAATCTTTAGACTGACTTTAATGTGAGTTCTATTGACCTCTTTTATAAAAAGTGCTGAGGGATATAGGTAGAATGTACTTGTGTGATTTCACATTTTTGAGGTTGGGAACAAGGCCCACAATTCCATATGATATTGTGAGAAAAAGTGGTTAACCAGCTCATGCTCTGCAGGTTAAAAAAAAGGAAGAAAAGAAACATAGGAGTGTAAATACAGAGGCAATCCCAAAAAGGACTTCAGAATATAACATAAGGAAGAATTCTGGCTTGAGTGATTTCCGAGTAAAGACTTAAAGGACAGAATTCTTATAGACGCTATAGTGGGCCCAGAAATTGAATGAACAATAGCAGGAGGGAGGGAGCACACCACAATTAATGGCAGGTCTTGGCAAAGACAATTATATCAGGAGAATAGACCACCTACAAAGCCAAATGAACTGAATAAAATTTGCCACGTCTTCTATTCATTGTTACATAGTTGGAACTTCAGAATTTTTCTTTGATTTAAATACCAAGAAGATTTCTTTTGTTTCCCTTTCCTAGCCATAGGACATTATTCACTTTTATTTTGCTTGATTTAAAACAGCGTTTTTCAACTTTGGCAACTTTAAAATGTGTAGACTTCAACTCTCACAATCCCCTATCTAACATGATGATTGGGGAATTCTGGAGTTGACATCCCGACTTCCTAAAGTTCCCAATTTTGAAAAACACTGATTTAAGAGATCAGTGCTTAATGATAACATTTGATTATTTTATTTATTTATTTATTAAATTTGTTTGCTGTCCATCTTGTCCCAAGGCGACTCTGGATGGCTTATTGATGGCATTGACACAAGTAGTTAATAGCTTTGCAAAACTCAGGCTCTTCGGCTCTTCCAGATTTTCCATCTTCCAATTCTGCACAACCTACTTTAAAAAACCACCTGCAGTTTTCTGTGTTGGCTTTATTGCTTGCTGGTCTCTTCTAACCTTAAAATGCAATGTTGATTTGCAAGTGTAGAGCTTGTAGGAAATAATGTCAAGCAGTCAGTGCTCATCTTGTCTCCCTACTGCCTGGCCCACAGATAAATGTCCTACCTCCAAATTACAATCCCTACTGTCAAATAAGAACAGCCTTCATTTATTGTATGTGTCTTTGGGTGCATTTATCTGATGGTGTCCCGGCCAGAAAGCAAGACCCATTTCAGTAAGATATCTTTAGCACGAATTCTTGGATTCTGTAAGAGAAATGTTCAACCTTCAGTTAATAGTGAGTTCATGTAAGGCAGAATTTATCTGAATGAACTGATATGCTTCTTCCCACATGTCTTGTCACCTGGGCCATATTACTATTAAACCAGATTGCCAAAGAACATGGTGTCTTGACACCATCAAAGCTGACACCAGCCAGAGCATAGAACAACTCCTCAAAGAAGTGCTATGATATTGGAAAACATGGAAAGACCTGGCTTGGAGGTCCTAGGTTCTACAGCCAAGAGTTGGACATGACTGACTGGATAATATCATCATCAGGATAAGCTATCAATGAATCCTCTTCTATTTCTTGGTTGCTTATGTCTAATCTCCTTTCCATTATTCCATTACTTTCCCAAGCTCCCTACATTTTCTCCTAGGTCAGGGGTAGGGAAACTTCGCTCTTCTATCACTTATGGACTTCAACTCCCAGAATTCCTGAGTGAGCCATAAAAGGTTCCCCATCCCTGGCCTACTAGTTTTTCAGTTGTGGGGGAAATCAATTTTTGACTTGAATGGGACTGTTTAATATACAAATGTAGAACATATGTCTTACATTTGTATATTAAACAGTCCCATTCAAGTCAAATATATAAAGGTATGGGGAACCAGTAGGCCAGGGATGGGGAACCTTTTATGGCTCACTCAGGAATTCTGGGAGTTGGAGTCCTTAAGTGATAGAAGAGCCAAGTTTCCCTACCTCTGTCCTAGTTGGTTTACAAAAGCAAAGCAAAACAAAACAGCCCCTTGAGATTATCATAGCTCAACAAGGGAAGGTCATGGTAAAAAAAACATAAATGTATTTCCTGGCCACCACATCATTATTATTCATTTAAATGTATTATAGCCACCCACTCCAGAAGACTCAGTCAGAACTTTGCTTGCATTCCAAGTCCCTATGGCAGGGGTGGGCAAACTACGGCCCGGCCACATCCGGCCCGTTGGTCTGTCCAATCCGCCCGCCCCAAAAATAGCTGGGCGTGGCGTATTGCCCTGCGCCGCGTGGCCCCCAAAGCTGCAAAACAGTGCGGAGCGCTCTCGGGTAGGAAAGAAAAGAAGAACTTTGCAAAGGCCTCGGCTGGGAGTTCGAAATCACCTCGAGTGCGACCTCTCCGAAGGTGAGTCCCCGCCGATCCCCTTTTTTTTCCGGGCTTCCAGGCTTAAACTTTGCAAAGGCAAAGTTTGCAGGCGGGAGCGTCTTCCGGCCGAGTGGGAAGGGTTCCGCTGGGCGGGCGGGCCCTGAGCCACGCGGCGGAGGGGAAACCCAGAGCACCGCCGCCGGTCACCTCCTCCAAGCAGCCCGCCCGCCCACCGGGCGGAACCCTTCCCGCTCCTTGGCGGGAAGACGCTCCCGCCTGCAAACTTTGCCTGTGCAAAGTTTAAGCCTGGAAGCCCCGGAAACCTGAGCAACTTCCCAGCAACTTTCGGCTTCCTTTTAACTCGCGGGCGCTCGCGCCTGGCCCTGAGCCGCGCGGCGGAGGGGAAGCCCGGCGGGCGGGCGGGCTGCTTGGAGGAGGCGACCCGGCGGTGCTCCGGCAGCAGCAACAGGCAGTTCCGCCCGGGCTCCGCTCAGGTGTCCGGCTGGGGCTGTCAGGAGTTGCTACCGCCGGCGCAGCTCCGCGGCTCCAGTCCCACGTTGCCTTGGGAAGGAAAAGGCAAAACCAGGAGCTGCTGAGCCTGAGCCTCCGGTGCCACTGCTGCCGTTGCAAAGCACCGCCGCGGCTCTTCCTTTTGCCTTTCCCTTCCCGAGGCAACGCGGGACTGGAGCCGCGCCAGCGGTAGCAACTCCTGACTCAGGGGCCTCCGAGGGGAGGGGAAGGAGGAGAAAAGGGGGGAAAGGGTGGGGGGCCGTTCCCAAAAATCTTGTGCTGACTCGGCCCGTCTGTCAAATTTTAAAAGTCAATGCGGCCCCAGAGCCAAAAAGTTTGCCCACCCCTGCCCTATGGCTTGTCATAATCCACATGCACTTCTGTACTTCTGCACTTTCCCACCAGCTGTGACCAAAGCAACATGTTCATATAGCAGATGGTTTGTGTTTGTGGTGGAAGGGAAATTAAAGAAGATACATTCTAATTAATGCATTCACAAAGAGTCCCGCCCCAAAGAAGATAGCCTCGAGTCAAAGGAGAGAAGCATAACTGGAACTGACTTGAGCTTAGGATCCAACAGACACAGCAAAAAGAAAAAGGAATATACTTCACACAGACTATCCCAAAGAACAGCAGAACTGTAACAGGATATCTATGGAGATTCTCAGTCATCCAAGTCATGGCTGTCCCAAAGGTGCTTTTTTCAAAAGGCAACTGGACTTTCTTTTGGGGAGGGGTTTCTCTTGAAGACATCTCTTGAAGCATCTTCAGTTCTGACTGAATGGTGGGGGAATGGAAGGATGTATATTCCTTGCAGTCCTTGCAGCAGGAGTTTCCTTACAAAGTTTAAAAAACATTTTGATTCAGAGGAGAAGAATGGGTTTTCTCCAAAACTTAATTGTAGAAGGAAATCATTTGACTTCACACATGAGGTTGGTTCCTACTGGTACCTTCAAATGTCCAGGAGGTTTATCCTGGCATGTGAAGTCTCAAATTCTTATAGTTTCAGCAGAAAATGAGCACTTCGTTTTAACAAAACAGCAAAAGCAAAACCCCTGATCCACCACAAAACCAATTTTCCTCTATTGTAGAATACAGTAAGCAAAAATCCACTTAAAATGTTTTGCTAGTCATCTTATTCATTGAACAAAACTCTAATCTGTGAAAATCAAAGCAACTCTTTGGCAATTTACAGGAGATTGCATATAAAATAAAAATCAAACCAATCAGCACTAGGTTAAAACCAGTTCTAATCCCTATCGGGAGGATGTTCCGGAATTAACATCTTCTAGCTTCAGACCTCCCCCAAACCTCTTGAAACTGTGGGATTGTATATAATTTCTCCCTCAAAGTTCTAATAGGTTGGGTTCCCAGTAGCTGGAATAGGTGGTCCCATAAGTTCTTTTATGATACAGAGGGCACCATAAGTAAAAACTAACAACTTAAATAGTCCTTGGAAGCCAATCAGCAGCCAGTGCAAGCCTGCAAAATGATTGTTAAATGTCCCAGCAATGATAGCTAGTAAGCACAAAAAAACATTTGTTTGGAACAATTGCCATTTTCAGGTACTGTTGAAAGACAGCTCTTATATTATAAAGCATATTGTAATAGTCTGTAATATATCCAGTATTAGATTGAACTGGCTGACAATTCTGCAAACTTTTCAGTCAAGGTGAGACAAAAGGGTGTTTCCAGCATATCCATGTAGACTCCTAAACCCTTAGGTGGAGCCTGGAGTGAGTCTAAAAGTTGGCACCAAATTGACATTTTTAGTGTAATAAAGAAGCAAAATAATTATACCAGGAGTAAAAATCTGGTTTGTATTTTATTAATTATGTTTAATTACATCTAAATTAAATCAAATTTAGTTTTTGTTCTTGACTCCAGCATTTCTATGTCCTAGCCAACTAATCATTTAATATGTCTCAGCCATACCATCCGAAGGTCACATTCAGCCTTCAGCTCAAAACAAATTGTGCACTGCTGCCATTTAGGTCTATTATATATTAGACTTTATTATTAAGTTATAATGATATTAAATAATAATATTTTTTCAAAAATATTGGGCAGGACTGGTGTGCATCTGAGGTCCAGCAGCGTTTTCAAGGAAGATTAGTTCTTTATAGGTAGATGGTCCTGAGTCAAAATACAGTGAAAATGCTTGTAGCAGTGGACAAGATAACCAAACCAGGATTCAGGGCTTCTCCGGGGTTCAAGATGAAGGTTCCAGTAGAGCTAGCAAAGTTCAGAGACTTCAGTGGAAAACTTTCTCCAAATTCTGGCAGATGTTGAGTTCTTCAGCATTGATTTCAAAGATACAGAACAGCAAATAATTCATACAATTCAGTACATATCAATCAAAAATTAATGATATGGACAATGAGTACATTATTCCTGGCTTAATTCTGAGGCATTGGTGGGAAGAGCTCAGGAATCTCTAATGGTTTCAACCACTTTCTCGTAGGTGGTTTGTTTATCGAGTTTGTACAGGAAATATTCAGTAAAGTATTTTGATTTTGCCTCTTTGTTTTCTTATTTTCCTTCTCCTCCACTCCAGTTCATTTATATTAAAAAACACATTGACAACACCAACCATCAATAGAGGCAACTGAGGATCAATTATTAATTTGTTAAATAGTTTGAAATTGGTCTCCAGTTCTAGAGTGCAGTTGCATTAAATATTAGTGTGTGGGGTTTTTAAAGCTACCTAAGCATTGGGAGAGAGATTTGAAGAATCAAATCTTCATTCTGTCAAAAATGGAAAATTATTGTCTAAGCCTCTAAGGCATGAAAGGCCAGAATCTCTGGAGGCAATTATTTTCCCTTTTCCCCCTCTTGTGGTTTCTCTTACAATGGGTTTTATCAGAAGAAACTTATCACTGTCATGCCATATGAAGATTGGATCAAAGGAGGTAGGAGAGAGAAATAAATGCACCAGGGCCAACAAGCTGCAATCTCTACCCAGAATATCTTTTATACCTTTTTCAAATTAATCAGAGGAGATTTTGCTTCACGTATCATTTAACGGCATGTTGCTGGTTGAATATCTTCGTCTCCTCCTCCGTCTCTCTTAGATGAGGATGAGAATATACCATGTTCTTAAAACTTTAGAAATCCATCGTGACAGCTTGCAGACTGCAAAAACACTCTCTAGAGCAGGGGTCTCCAGCCTTGGCCATTTTAAACCCGGAGGACTTCAACTTTGCTGGCTGGGGAATTCTGGGAGTTGAAGTCCTCCAAGCTTAAAGTGGCCAAGGCTGGAGACCCCTGCTCTAGACCAGGGGTTTCCAACCTTGGCCACTTTTAAGACTTGTGGCTGGCTGGGGAATTCTGGGAGTTGAAGTCCACAAGTCTTACAGTTGCCAAGGCTGGAGACCCCTGCTCTAAACTACGCATTCTGACTAGATATATTTCATGGCATAATGTGATTATGAATACATACAACAAAGAGGAACTTATTCTTAATGCTAGTCTTAAGGGGGACTGTCTGGTATCTTTCTTGCAAAGAGATTAAAGGGGAAATTGCAGACAAAAAGGATTGTTTCCAGTTGCTCTGATTGGCTATATAAACAGTGTTTGCTTGAGGTAGAGGAGATTTGTACCTTGGGACTATTCTGGAAACAAACCCCTAATCATAGTTAAGCAGACGGCAGCCATTGCCAACATTATTCTTCATGATGTATTTTATTAATTGACTACAAATAGTTCTTTTGATTGTTATAGTCAAAAAGCTAGATAAAAGTTCTATAATCTGGTGTCTTGCTATATATTGTAGTCCTAAACCATTAGAATTCCCAGTTAGGGCACCAGGTAAGAAAGACTGGTATAAGTGCTGGAAAAATAAATCCAGGGCTAGTGATTTGATCAGACAAGTTCAGACATCCTGACTATTTAGATGTAGGAATATATTGGTTATAGCCAGCTGCTGCTTTTTTTTTATGTGGCCAGAAAAAAAAATGTTTTTGCTGACTGTTATACTGAATGAGTGATACTGAATTTATAAGGCTGGGTTTGTACAACAAGTTAAATTGAAGGGGGGTTGGCTAATTTATGCCACCAATGGGTTAATTATAAGAACTCAACTACTGTAGTGTCTTAATTTATGAGCAAAATGGAGGCAATTGAATTAATTGACTTAAACTATGCTTTAATTAACCATCAGTGTATTGTAAGCAGCTTAAGATATGTAGTTGATTAAGCATGTTATCTAGAAGAGGGTTATTGCTTTCCTGCAGTCATTCAACTGAAAAGTAAGAATATTCTTGCTAAACTTCAGCCTCTCTTTTTATGTGAACAGAACATAAAGCAAGCTAAAATGCAAAGTTGCTTGAGTGTGGAGGGTTTTTTTTTAACACTTTTTTGGAATAACACAAGAGAAGTGATTGCTAAGAAGGAGTTACATGCTTGTAAAATAATTATTCTTAGTGCGGCAAAGAAAAAATATAAAGTTTTGTGTCTATGTTTGATGTAGTTACCTTGAGGTTTCAAGTCATTTATCCTACAGTACTTGCAGGCCCTCTAGTGGTCACAAAATGCTGGTGCAAATTGATAGAAAAGTGCAAAGCCCAACTTCCTTTACGAACTCCAGATGAGCTTCATCTTGGAAATTCTCTCCTATCATTGTATTTCTATAACCCACTTGTATCATCCAGCCAGAAGCTATGTTATAAAACAGAGGTCCCCAAACTTGGCAACTTTAAGACGTGTGGACGTCAACTCCCAAAATTCTCCAGCCAGCATAGCTTCCATAGCTGGCTGGGAATTCTGGGAATTGAAGTCCACAGGTCTTAAAGTTGCCAAGTTTGAAGACCTCTGTTCTAAAACAAAGTCAAGGCCAGGAAATCCAACATATTTATAGCAACTGAATGAATATAGATTATAGTTAACTGTCTGTAAAATGAGGTATCCCTTTTATAAAATTGATCTACCTGTAAATAACAACCACTGCCTCATACACTAAACCAGAAGGAATCTGGTAGTATCTTTTCTGACTAACAAATTTTATTAAAAGGCATAAGCTCACTTCCTCAGATGCAGAGAGTGACTACACCAGACTATATTATAAATTGCCCAGAATTGCTGTAATTAGGGAGATGGGTGGCATAGAAATGTAATAAATAAATGAGTATGGTAGACTTTCACGGCTAGTATCTGCTGGGCAATGATGGGCTTCAAAGTTTAGTGACTACGATCTAAAGAACAGATTTCCTGATGTGTTGACAGTATCTGTGGCTGGTAGCTTCAGAGGGACAGTGCTCCCTTACCTGTGGCACAGTTGCTGGTGGGACATCACAAAATCTATTGTCCAGACCACAGTCAGTAAACCTTGAAACCCAACATTGCCCAAAAGTGTCTAGACTGATATACATTCCTGTGCCTATGGATACAGATTTAATAGATACACCCAGAAGTGGTATTCGGCAGGTTCTGACCAGTTCTGGAGAACCAGTAGCGGAAATTTTGAGTAGTTTGGAGAACCGGCAAATGCCACCTCTGACTGGCCCCGCCCCCCATCTATTCTCTGCCTCCCGAGTCCCAGCTGATTGGCTGGGTTCTTCTTTTGTTGCCCTGCACAGGAGAAGGAATCTGGAAAGCAGGTTAGTGGGGTGGGGAGGGAATGGGGATTTTGCAGTATCCTTCCCCTGCCATGCCCACCAAGCCACACCCAAAGAATCCCACCACTGGATACACCAATATAGCCACTCTGTGCATCTGAGGAAATGAGTTGCAGTTCACCAAAGCTGTTCTTTCCTCATCAAATGTATTAGCTGGAAAAGGTGCTACCAGACCCTGATTTTATTTATTTATTTATTTTGCTACTGTGAATATCTCTTCTTCTGCAATTCCCTACAAATACACCTACACCTTCCCTTCCTTCTTCCAGCAAAAATAGCACAGGAAGAAGAGAGGGAGGGGGCTGGAGATGCAGAGAAACTGTAAAAGAAACAGGAGGACAAAACTGGAGTGAAATAAAGCAAAGGGAAGGAACAACTGGATGGGCAAAGAGAGAAAAGGACCTGTGTTAATCTAACAACAAAGCTTAAATTCATCAGACAATCAGGCCCACCAAAGCAAGTGTAATCTTCAAAGGCATTGATTCTTTTCCATAGCTTTGTAGCTTGGCCCTTGTGTTTCTTTTCAACAGCTTTTTCTATCCACCAACACCTTCAATTTCACAACATATGAACAAACCTAACCACAGTTTTAACAGAGAAACTGTGACCATCCTAGACTAAGCCAAGTCCAAAACTGCTAGGGAATTTCTAGAAGCCCATCATTCTGAGAGAGAAGACATCAATAGACACATAGACCTAATGTAACAAACGTCTCTGAGGGCTGTCCTGTTCTCGCCCTTCCTGGAGAAAAAGGCGTGTTTGGTTTTGTTCTGTTTCACACTACCCCACGTTGTGTCTGCTAAAGTGAGCTCGCTCTCTGTGGTGGTTCTGATTTTTTTCACATCTTCACAAAGGTAGGTGTGCTTCCTCTAGTTCTGGCCCTCAGGGCGTGTTGGCCACTTTTTCCTTTTTCGCTGGCTCTTTCTTGGATAGTCTAGTGCGTTCAACGTGGTGGGGCTCTTTCTGTTGTGGTCTCAGGGATGGGTTCCGGTCCCTCTGGGAGAAACTCTTTTTTAATATAAATAAAACGAGATTCATGTGGTTACAGGAGGGTGGTTCCGCCTTGTACGTGGTGTTTTGGTAGAACAGGTGGCAATGTAAGTCTAGGTTCTCCGAAACAAAGTTCATGGGGGCACTTGCCCTAAAAAAAGGCTCAAGGTTGCTTTTAGTCCACAACGCCAGAAAAAATATCTACATACTACTGTATACAAAAGAGATGATCAAGAAGCCAAAAAAGGAACAAAAAGATCAAAACACACACACACCACCAGCAATCTGCACACAGATGAGCATAATTAACATCAGACCAACAATCAAGTAAATACCACAATCAAGGAACTGCCAAACAAGCTAACCAGCCTAACCAAAGAATCTGTAAGATCATCCCCACCAACACTATTTGAATATAAACTGAGAACAAACCCCATTCCTTACTAGCACTGATCATGTTACCTAGTTTGGGTAATGAAACATCTGCAAGAAAACAGATAGGCTCAGAAAATATTAGGGACCCTTCTTTTTTCTATTCTTTTCAACCACTGTAGCTCAATCATTTTGCTATCTGGTAAATGTTCGCTTTTTTCAATGGTTCTTGTATGGCAGCATTCAGGAACAGGCTTCATACCCTTTCATTAGTCACTATTTTTTCTAGCTAGTACATAAAAAGGTACGTGTATTTGCATAGCGTACTAGCTGAAGCACAAACAAAACTATAGCTGTTCAAATAGCTTTGCTTGCTAAGTTATTGGAAAGATGAATTCACAGGTCTGATACAATGTGCTGAGAGATGAAAGATGGCAGGTTATTCATTAAAGGCATTCTGCTGGATTTGGCTGGCTAGGATGTAGTTTTCCCCAGCCTTATGCCTTTCAAAGGTGCTGGATTGCAATCCCATAATTTTTGGTCCCCAGTCATTTGTTATTATCTTTATGAAGCAATATTTCTATAATGTAAATTGGATGTGATTAAAAGGTCTTTGTTCTTTTAATCTGTTGTCTTTCCTCTGGAATCTAAAATTGGGCTCAGAAGTTCCTATTTATTTATATTTATATCCCAACTGTATTATTTATACAAATAACTCAAGGTGCCAAATGTATCCAATACATCTTCCTCCTATTTTCCCCACAACCCTACAAAATGGTTGGGCTAAGAGAGAATACTGGCCCAAAGTCATCCAGTTGGCTTTCCTGGCTGAGGCAGGATTTAAACTCGCAGTCTCCCACTTATCCCTCTGAAGCCTTAATCATTAGAGTCAGGGGTGTCAAACTGGCAGCCGGTGGGCCGGATGCATCATATGCAGGCCATGCCCACCCCAGCTCTGTGAAGGGAAGAAATACCTCATGAAACGCCACATCACCATGAGGCGGTGAGTTTGACACCTGTGCACCAAATTGGCTCCTATCAATATAATCCTCCATGTTTGTTTGTTTTTTAAAATAGCTAGTAGATTATATTATCAGCCTAGTCTGATGCCATATGTATACTTTATTTATCTCTCTCCATATATATGTACATATGAGCCTATATACTATATCACTTTATATGCAAACTACTTGTATTTATAGGTCATCAGTCACTAGTGAAGAAGCTACATGGAAAACATTTGTGTTTACTTTGTTCATTTCTCTTTGAGACTTGCAAATCCTTCCTGCTAATAGCCCTTAAGATACAACAGGCAATAAAGCCACAGATAAAATCCATAACAATTTGAAAAACAGATAATGAAACCATGAATTAACAACAAAAAGAAAAGAAAAGCCACAGAGGCTTGTAAACAACACACAAAATCTAAAAATGCAGTGGATAAAATGACTTTAAAATTACAATATAAAGTGGAAATACTGTATGTAGCAAATCCAAAGTTGTTGTGTGTCATGGAAAGTATAATGAAATAGACACTTGTGTTCATTTCCTTGGAAAGCGTATTCTCTATTATCACTGGTTGCTCCTGAAAGGGCTTATTTCTAATAAGTCAACTATCATGCCATATGAATATAAACATATGCTTAAGGTATTTATGCCAAGCAATCATTTTTGCTCCCTCGACACCCAAAGTGGTAAAAGAGGAAGTAAAGAAGAATAATTTGTTCTGTAGTTTTAATCTGCCAATGATCAATAAAATAGGAAACTGTGTCATATTTAACTCAGTATTTTTAGGGCACAACCTAAAACCCCACAGATATTGTTGCTGAATTAGCTTTTCTCGTGTCCCCCACTTTTATGCCAGGGACTGGCAAATTACATCCAGCTTGCCACCTGTTTTTATACAGCCCAGAAACCAAAGATGAATGGGCAGCTGATTGGCAGATCTTTGGCCCTGAGCCTAGGATGAGCTCCCAGGGTGAGGGGCAAGACCAAGGGGCATGAGTGATCTCCTTGTTGGGCCAACTGAGTCCAAGGACTGATGCAGTTCTTGGCCTACAGACTTTTCAGATGAACCTGTGGAAGCAGAGCAGAAGCAGGGTCTGGCCCTTTACAAAAATAAAAATAAAAATTGCTGAGCCTTAAGTTATGCTATCTCTTTCAGAACATCTGGAAGGCTACATATTTCTCTCTGATAATGGATGACATAGTCTGCCACCTGAGATTCTAAACTGGCTTTTAATGATTGAGCTTCAAAGAGTCCCTCCTAAATCTAAACAGAAATACCAGTTGAATATGTAGCTGCCCTTGCTAATCTTTGGAGTTTGGCACTGATGTGTGGCTGGTTGGCCCACCTGGCTCCCACCATCGCAAACTTAACATGGCCCAGAAGGATAAACTACAGGCATGCCAGCCTATCAAAAGTATACCTTGTCTAAGAGAAATGAAAACACCTGAATTAAACATGGTTTTTACAGTATGGACTTTGAATGGTGATGGATTTGGCCAGGGGTGGGATTCAAAAATCCCAGCAACCGGTTCGCTGCCCGGTTTCTGGGTGGGCATGGCCATGATGGGTGTGGCCTTCTGGAACTTCTGGGAGTTTTCCCCGGGGTCCAGAGGCTTCCCCTGAGCCTCTTGGAGGGCAAAAACGGCCTCCCCCAGAGTCCAGAGGCCATCTGGAAGCTGAAAACAAGCCCATTTCTGGACTTGTGGAACTTCTGGGAGGACCGTTTTTCGCCTTCCCAAGGATCCAGAGGCTTCAACTACCAGTTCAGCGAACCAAATGTAAATTTACCATCCGGTTCGCCTGAACCAGTCCGAACCCCACCCCTGGATTTGGCCCTTAGGGATCAAGATTAGATGTCTGTTTTAGAGTTGAATTTTATCACTGTGTAAAACCTGACTTCAGCATCTTGCAGGATTGAAAAATTCACTTTTACAAAGACTTTACTATAACATGTACATCCTTTTTTTACCAGGAAACTTCGTGTATCTCTTTCTTTAAATAAAATTATACTGCAAAAGGCATGTGAAGTAAAAAAAAGAAAAATATTAAGAAGTTAGTTTTTTCATTTTTTAATAATTAGGGCTAATGTTTTTATAAATTAAAAATAAATGTTCTTTCCCATCAGGTTTTTAAAAGAAGCGCATTATAAACTTGTTCGGAAAATTCTGGACGTTGAAATCCACACATCTTAAAATTCCTAAGTTTGAAAAAACACTGTTTTAAAGACTCTAAAACTTATCCAATTCCTGAGTTAATGTGGCTAAATGTGCCTAGGAGAATATCAAGTTAGGGTATTTCAAACACTTTTGTTCTCAAGAATAATATTAGGTGATTTTATAATAAAGCAACATATTCAGGTGTAACCTCCAGTTCTTGGCTAATTTAATAAAGTTTTGTGGCTGCAAAACCAAATAATCCTTTGCTAAAGATGGAAAAATAGTTTCCCGTTCTTCCTGCAGCTCAAAGCTTATAGAGAAAGTGCAATTCAGACTGATGGTATAATATTAAAAAAGGGAGAAAGCAGGGAGTTATTCTGCCTTTTTATCCCTCATGAGCCCATGGTCCAATTCCAAATCAAAATTACCTTTGTTTTGAGGAAAGGAAAATTACATAGATCCACTCACAGACATCTTTTATAGTCTTCAATTAAATGTTTAGAATCACTTAAAGTCACTATTAGAGACAATTTCTCCTCTATTACATAGTGATCACTGATATATGTGCAAATTTCCCACAAAAGGTTGTTGTGGTTTGCTGGGCAATATTTTAAGATGAATTATTAGCCCATTCTTATAGCACAAAGAAAGTACAAATTAGATTGCTGCAGTGCTTATGGTTGTTGCAGTCATCTAGCTATTAGTCATAAATTGGCTGATAGTTGTATACAGCCTGGGTTACAATAAACATTGCTGCTACATTTGAATTGGCTGCATCGTTTTAAAAACAAGAGGGGCAGCAGAGTTAACAAAACATACCTATTTTCCAGATAATAATAAACATTAGGAATAAGAACACAAAACTGCAGCTATATTAACTCTATTAATTTGTTGTATGTAATAATTTTCTCAAGTGTATGATCATTATGTGTTGAGAGCCAGCCTCTCAGAGTTGTTAAGATGCATGGTCATGCAAATCTTTTAAATTAATTAATTAAATCAAATAAATTATTTCAAGGATAACACTAGAGCTTATCAAACATTTAATGGCTTATTTCCTAGGTTTCAAGTCCCTGTAGAATTGTTTATTTATTTATTTATTTATTTATTTATTTGATTTGTCAATTGTTTACAAGATAATAAGTACAAGTGTATACATAGTTGTGAATATATGAAATGGGTACATATAAGAAAAATAAAGAATAAGAGAAACAATAGGACAGGGACGGTAGGCACGTTGGTGCGCTTTATGCACGCCCCTACAGACCTCTTAGGAAAGGGGTGAGGTCAATAGTAGACAGTCTAAGGTTAAAGTTTTTGGGGTCTAGGAAAAGAAAATATTTGGCAAGCATTAAAAAAAGAGAGAATGAGAGATCTGATGTTATATCAACCACAATATGATTGATTGATAGACTACAACAGCTGACATTACTTTTAGAAGAAAATCTGGAGCATCCTTAGAAGCAGTTTAGTCTAGGAATGCCAAGGCCGATCAAAAGATACTAACAGCTTGAATAAGATGTCTCTATTTTGAAGATATAAAAATGGGTATAAAATATATAAAATATAGATAGTGTACAGTACCAACATAAACAAGGCATTTATTTTATGCTGCTGAAAATTCCATGCTTTCTTAATTTCCAACAGAGATGGATCTGATTTACACAATCATCAGATCTGGGGCAGGAAATCATGTTGTATATGGAATTTTGGGTGTCCTGGAGCACCTATTAATTCAAAAGATACAAATTAAGCTTTGCTTTTCCTTTTATTGCAAACATAATAACTTTCTGTAAGTGGCCAGGTGGGGTTTCCCTTTCTAATAGAGCAATAACTCTAAGACCTTTTATTAAGGGGATATAGAACTGTGGAAGAATCTGCCTACTTTCTTTGCCTGTTGCAATGCAGTGCCAACGGCTTACTTACAACTGATCATCCATGAACTAGGATTTTAGTATTGATTCAGTTCTTGGTTTCTAGATCTGCTTGCTTGCCTCTCTGATTACTCTTTATGCCAAGAAAGGACTCTGCAAATTATTTGCTGAGTTACTAGATTCCGATAAATTTCAAATCCTGGTTTTTGTCATGTCAGGCGTAACTATTATACAGTATTTATTAGAAGCATCTTAACACTGCTGAAACAGAGTTAAGATATTTAATCCTTTGAAACAAGTCTTGGAATATGAGACAGAAAAATGTTCTGTATTGAACTAGATTATTCTATTAGAATAGGGATGTGTGACTTGGGGAAGGGAAGGATCACTCTTGGTTGTTTTGCTGAGGTGAGCATTCAATTAAATTACTCTAATAAAATATGGTTGATATGACTACTATCAAGTTATCAAATTAAAAATTACAATTAAAAAAAAGCTTTGGAAGGGTATTGCTTGTTTCGCTAAAGAGCACAAAACTAAGATGTTACTATGAATTCACTTAAAACTAAGACCAATGAATCAAGCAGAATTGTATTTTTAGCCAAAATTAGCAGTTTGCCATATTGTTCCTGTTCTCTTCAATATTTTGGATAAGTAAGATATACCTGACCATACCAAAAAAAAAACCACACTCAAATGGCTCTTTGTAATATCACATTCCCTCATTTTTTAGCTTTCTTGGAAAACTTAGCTTTCTTGCTGGGTATTACTTATAAACATTTTGTGAAACCCCTTCCAGTTGCATAGGCTATTAAGCAGAGGTGGTATTCAGCAGGTTCTGACCAGTTCTGGAGAACCGGTAGTGGAAATTTTGAGTAATTCGGAGAACTGGTAAATACCACCTCTGACTGGAGATTTTACAGTATCCTTTCCCTGCCATGCCCACCAAGCCACTCCCATAGAACCGGTAGTAAAAAAATTTAAATCCCACCACCACTATTAAGCAATATACATTCTAAAACAAGGGTCTTCAAACTTGGCAGGTTTAAGACTTGTGGACTTCAACTCCCAGAATTCCTGAGCTAACATGATTGGAGGAGGAATTATGGGAGTTGAAGTCCACAAGTCTAAAAGCGGTCAAGTTTGAAGACCCCTGTTCTAAAACAACGTTTCTCAACTTTGGCCACTTTAAGATGCATGGACTTCAACTCCTAGAATTCCCTCAAACTGCATGCTGCCTGGGGAATTCTGGGAGTTGAAGTCCATGCATCTTAAAGTGGCCAAGGTTGAGGAACATGGTTCTAAAACATTTTCTTTTTTTAGTCCAAAAACATCATAAGACTATTTTATTTTTGCAGCAAGAAACCCCTTAACCTAGCTATATATTTATATATAATTACAAATAAATATGTTTAAATATAATAATGTATATGTAATATCAACATCATCTTCATCAATAATACTATTTTTCGATATAAAAATTATGTCTAGTGGTTCCTTTTGCTTTTTTATTACTGCTTCAGCGGCATGTTTTAAAACTGTGAATATAATTTCCAAACCAGGACTTCGAGGGACTTTCCACAAATGGGTTCGCTATATATCTCTTCGAAAGCCAGACATCATACAGTGCTTTTAAGGAGGAAATAGCATGTTTCAAAGTAGATACGAATAAACACGGCTGACCCAAACTTCTCTTTTTGTTAAACTTAGGGGAAAGCCCTTTTGTACTTTTGAAGGAAAATATGCCTGAGTGCAGAATCAGTCCCGCTTGACAAGACAGACTCATATACAGAAGCAAAGTGGTGAAGAACCATGAGCAATTTCTGCCATTAATCATGGAGATGAACTTCTCTTTTCTTATCAAGAAGAGAACATAGTTTCTGAGATTTCAGACCTGAGCTGGCAAAACAGTATTTCCAGCGTGTGACTAGTTCAAGGATCCAATTTAGCTTCTTGTATGTTCAGGGATGACAAGTTCATCAAATAAATATATAATTATTCTTAGGCAGAACCATATACTATAACTAGCTCAATACCCGTGCTTTGCTACGAAACTATGTGGTCGGGCTTCATTTTTGGGGAGGAAAATAAGGGGGGGGGGGAATTCAGCCTCCCTTCCAGCATCCATCAGTATCCATCTGGCTAGCGTCCTGTCAGTGTGTTAGAGAGTTGAGGGTTGTTTGGAAACTGAAACAGTATTTGCTGTGTGAGCAAGAAGGAGACAGCAAGGAGCCTGGGTGTGGTTTAACTCAACTGTTCTGTACTGAAGCTGCTTGGTGCTGTGAAACTAAAACTGAAACTCCTCTCCTCTGCTTGTGTTTTGCATTTAGAACAGATTTCTTTTCAGAGGGGAAGGAGGAGTAGAACTCCTTAGCATCAGAGTATGTTAACAATAATATATGAAATACTAATGCTCTGGTGGTCATTTCGAAAATCCTTTCTTAGTGAGCACCTAGAAGCCAAGAGGAACATATATGCCAAATTTCAAGTTTGTAGGCTTTAGGGTTCTAGAGATTTTGTGATGATGCATGAATGGTATTTTACTTTTGTATACATATAGATTCAGGATTTTAAAACGTTTTCTTAGATACAGTTATTCTCTATTGTTTTCCTTCCTTTCAGTTATGTCTGATTCTTGGAGACTGCTTAGACAAGTCCCTTCAATTTCCTTGGCAAGGTTTTTCAAAAGGGGTTGCCACTGCCTCTTACCTAGAGCTGAGAGAAAAAGACAAGCCCAAGGTCACTCAGCTGGTTTGATGCCCAGGTGGAACAAGAATTCGTAGTCTCCTTTTTTCTAGCCTGGTGCCTTAACTATTAAACCAGTTTGGTTGTCATTCTCCTTGCCACTACACCAAACTGGCTGTCAATCCAGCTCAGCAAGCACCAAGGATTTCTTATTTCAACCCTGAGCTGCAAATATTCTCCTTTATTGGCCGTTATGCACTCTCTGATTAGGGGTCCTTGGTGCTCTCTGAGCTTGCTGGTTTTCTTGCAGAAGTTTTACATCAGTGCTAGTGATTCTCTGATTACTACTGTATAAAATTTACAATCTGTGATCTATATTTGCAAAGAGTTGTGTTGGTGAGAGGAGAGGGAAGGAGAGTGCTTTAGTTCATTTTCTCCTTGGTGATTGCCATCAATTTAAACAAAACATTAAATTCAGCATAAGTACTTGCCTGGTGAAGTGAGTGGGAGCTGATTCACTTGAATATTGTACCTTAGCTATGTTCCAAATTCCTAGAGCAAGTATTAGAACACATTGATGGAAAGGGGGGAAATAAGCTGAATTAGAGCTGTTCACTTAGATTGTTTATGCATATATATATATATATATATATATATATATATATATATATATATATATATATACATACATACATACATACATACATACATACATACATACATACATACAGACGGACACAATACAGAAGCCTGATGATGGCAGATGAGATTCTGCTGAAACGTTGCTACAACTTTAAAAGAACTACAATGACGTGGGAAAATACCGAACCAAGCCGAACACCATACATGTAAGTACCCGCGAAAACTTAGAAAACATATATATATATACATATATATATATATATATATATATATATATATATACACATACATACATACATACATACATACATACATACATACATAGAGAGAGGGAGGGGAGAGAAAGAGAGAGAGAGAGAGAGGGAGGGAGGGAGGAGGGAGGGAGAGAAGAGAGAGAGAGAGAGAGAGAGAGAGAGAGAGATCTTTGGTTATTCGGGTTTTCTCCTGCGTAGAATTGGAAGTGTCTAGGCGACGTTTCGATGAAGTCTCATTCATCATCTTCAGGCTTGTGTCTTCAGCTTTGTGCTTCTCAGAGTAATTTACTACTCATTTACAGAGTAATTTACTACTCATTTACAGAGTAATTTACTACTCATTTACTCTGAGAAGCACAAAGCTGAAGACACAAGCCTGAAGATGATGAATGAGACTTCATCGAAACGTCGCCTAGACACTTCCAATTCTACTCAGGAGAAAACCCGAATAACCAAAGATCCACATACAAATACCCGCGAAAACCTCAGAAATATATATATATATACATACATATACATATACATATACATATACATATACATAGATACATACCTACATACATACATACATACATATATATATATACACACTGTAAATTTCATTTTGATTCATGAAAGAGTGTATTAACAACAAAGAAGCATTGGATTAGCAGAACTACTTACATTCTAGTCTCCAACCACTATTAGCACATCTTGCATGTACTTTCAGTTCTACCTGGGAATGTGCAATTCCATCCAGATGAATCATAGAAGGTCTACAGAGAGCAGAGTTGGGGCTGAAAAAATGTAACTATTCACTAGTGTTAAACCTAGAGTTTGTTCTTCCCTCTCTGGGCCTCCACAGCCTTCAGATGGAATGGGAATACTTCGCTTGGCCACCTCTCTGTGGCCAATTCAACACGGGACAACTCGCTATGGGACAATTCAACAATTCAATGGAAGTATTTAAAATAATTTTTAAAACATTTTAATTTTTATCATTCACATTTCATTTTGCCCCTCCTTTTGCATCCTTTCTTTAATGATTCTATTCTACCATTTATTTGATATTAGTGTAACTCTTACCCCGTGGTGAGTTGGCCATGGCAAGTTGTCCCACAGTGAGTTGGCTGTGGCAAGTTGGCCAGGGTGAGTTGTTCTAGACCTGCCTTCAGATACCGAAAAAGAACCTTGATGGCATAATTTGATTAGCCTGATGATACATGACCCTGTGCCATTGGATTACTTCACCCAGTGACTTCAGTTAGAAATTAAATAAAGTAGAAAGTGGGTAGAATACTATGGAACCCCACAGTCGTTCAACAACTACGGTGACTAACCACAGAAGAAGAACCACCACAAGATTGTGTTGCCCCTAATTCCTAACCCAAAAGGAAACCACAACTGATGGTATCAAAAGCCATTGAGAGATCAAGGAAACTCAGACCCATCTTACTGATCTGAAATTATTTTCTTAAAACTATTAGTTTACATACACAATGGTATTAATTCACTAATGACTGGGAATTATTGTTGCAAAAATTGTCATAAAAATGGCTTTAGATATTTTAAGAATATTTCACTGGAATGTGCACGCTTAACTCTTATTCATCATAATATAATTATAGAACAATTCTTTTAGCATTATACCAAGAGATTGCAGATCTGTCCCTATATTAGACATCCTATTGTCAGAGCTTAGGTGGACATTATGGGAAATTTTCAATATGTTTTAACAAGAGACAATTAACCCAGATGATACTTAAGTCTCCCTGGTTTTGACAAAATACTAACAGGGTGTAATTCTGTGCAGGGACTGAACAAATGCAATTTATTTGGTCTACAAAGCCAGCTTTTATAAAGAATATTTGTAAATACTCTCTCCTTTATTACTAAATGCCAAATTACCCACAAAAGTAAAAACTTCGGCCAACCGGACATGATTGGGCTTTTACTCTTCCTTGTTTAAAAATCTGCTGCCTATTTACTAGAGCTGATATATAAACTTGCTTCAATGTTTCTCATCCAGACGTGTAAAACAGCAAACATTTCCTCATCCATTCTCTTAATGAGAACATATGCATCTTATGCCACACAGGAAACGACATTCATTTTATGGATGACTAGTTCTCAGCCATGCTGATTCAGGCACTATTAGGATGTGATTTTGCCAGGGAACAAAGATTTAGAATACCCTCTGCTTAACGACACCAAAAACATATTCCTCTTATCTATTGCTGTATGAGCTGATGTACTTATTGTGATATTCATTGACATATTGTCCCTGTCGTCTGGAAACACTTAGGCATACCTGCGAAATCCCTGTATCCCTCACATTGCATGAAAAATCTGTTGTCTTAATCAAAATTCTACCTAACCCACATTTCTCTATCTGTTTCTTTTAAATATGCTAATTGTTTGATATTATAGGGAAAACAAGAGATTTACAGCCTTGTTTCTGCCCAATCACATTTATTTATGTATTCACTTACCTACTTACTTAATTTCATTGATTTGAAGGCCACTTTCTTATTCCACACAACTCTGGATGCTCAAAACTAAAGAATAAGAAACAATATACCTATAAACAAAAAGACCACACAACCATCCAACCAATGCTGAAATATCACGTTGCCCCAAAGCCTGCAAGAATAGTCATATCATTATTGACGTACAGAAGGGGATCAGAATGGCAGCTACCCAGATCTCTGGAGGGATATTATACTGGGGTTAGGCACCATGACAGGGAAGACATGCTTCGTGACTCCAAACTGTTATGTTGTTGTTGGTTTGAGCTCCGAGCTTGGCGACTTGGTTGCAAATGTTTCATCCCCATTTGAGAAGACATCTTCAGTGCGCTTTGGATTGTGCTTGTCCGGGGGAGCATTGGCCTTTAAATACCTGAGTTCTGGTCTGATTTTGGGTTGTGTGATGGGCTGGCTGTAGTTGCTGAGTCATGGTCCTTGGTTTTAAGTACCATTTATGTGATGTAAATTGGTGCTGGTATTGTTGTTAGGATGTCTTCTGATAATGTCATGATCTGGTTTCAGGTTGATTTGATCAGGTGTGTGTGATGTGGTCTTATTTCTTGTGATTTGTCGAGATATAACTTTGTTTGCACTGTAGCTGTTTGTTGGTCTTTAAACGCTGCCTTTGGGATTGTAGTTGATGTTGCTCTTTGATTCTAAGTGGTTGGTAGATTGGGTCAATGTCAATATGTCTGTTTATTGATTTATTGGTAGAAAACCAGGCTTCCAGGAATTCCTTTTCTCTCCTTGGCTTTGCTTGGGTTACAACTGTGGTCCCAGTTAGATCGAATTTGTGTCCTTTTGAGTGTTGGATGGACATGATGTGATGACCCGGGGCATGGCACAAAGGCAACACACTCAAATAAGCAATAAGAGTCCCTTTATTTTATTTATTTTATTTTTTATTTATTTATTTGATTTGCCAATTGTTTACAAGATAATAAGTATAAGTGTATACATAGTTGTGAATACATGAAATGGGTACATATAAGAAAAATAAAAGAAGAATAAGAGAAACAATAGGACAGGGATGGTAGGCACATTGGTGCGCTTATGCACGCCCCCTACAGACCTCTTAGGAAAGGGGTGAGGTTATTATCTCCAACTTTGCCCCAAATGTCCAGGTTACCTTCGGCTGGAGAAAAACTCTCCTAGGAACTGCCTTTAACTGTAGAAAATTCAGTCCAAAACAAGGTACATACAAACTGTAACTAAAAATCCAAACAAACCAAGCTGAAGTAATTAGCTTGACAGGGCAGGAGAAGGAATTTCAGACTTGAAAGCACGGCAAAACTCACACAGTTGGGAAGATGCCAAGAACACAGATAAGCCACAGCGATACAAGATAAATTCACATTTGTTCCCAACAGCTTGCTGCACGCAGCTTCTTTTTTATACACTGTGTTCCCAACTGCAGCTAACGAAGGGAATCAGGGCCCTTTCCTCCCCCATAAGCCATGCATCTCGCATTGCTCCCTTCTCTATTCCTCCCTGCATGCCCTGGGATAAAGAGGGGGTGGGCCTGGATCTTCCTCTGAATTCCCCCTCCCTTGCTCTATCTCTCCCCTGCTCTGCCTAGCGGGACTTTGCCCTTCCCAATTTCTTCCACAGCCAACGGAGCCACACTCCCACTCCCTGTCAGCTGTTCGGCTTCTCCCTCCGAGTCAGATTCTGCCAGGGCATGACACATGAAAAATAGAGGGTCACGTCTCTTGATGGCCAGGAAATGTTCATGTAGTCTGGTTTTCTTCTTGTTTAGCTGACATAGTTCTTCTCACAGTTGCTGCATTGGATCTGATATATGACACCTAATCTTTGGTTCATTTCTGCCTGCCCTTTCAGTTTTGACAGAATCCGTCTGAGGGTTGAGGTTGGTTTGTAGGCTACTGTGAGGTTATGTCGGTGCAGCAATATTTCAATGAGACCCAAAACATTCTACCCAATCTCCACCAGGCAGACAAAAACAACCAGATGAACTTGGTTGTTTGTGTGTGTGTGTGTGTGTGTGTGTTTTGACTAGGCTCATGTTTGCTTATTTCCAAGCCTAGATAAATTCATACCAGTAACTGTTGAGACAAACTATCTACTGTTACTTTTAAGGAAACAGAAATTATGTGTGATGTAGCCTTTCTTGTATTAGCATCTAATTAACGTATGTATCGTGGCAAGATGCTTTGGTGATTGTTTGATTCATTTGCTAGAACATGTTAAATCTTCTGATGAAGTCTAGTTTTATTACTCCACGAGGATCTTTTCCCCAAGGTTTATCAACTAGAACAGGGGTAGTCAAACTTTTTATACCTACCACCCACTTTTGTATCTCTGTTAGTAGTAAAATTTTCTCTAACTGCCCACCGGTTCCACAGTAATGGTGATTTATAAAGTAGGGGACAAAACCCCTACCGCCCACCATGAAAGCTGGAACGCCCACTAGTGGGCGGTAGGGATCAGGTTGACTACCACTGAACTAGAAGATAGTGACAGAGCGTTCTGGAGAATTAAATGCCTCCCCAACAGATATTGTCATTTCTGGTGTCAGATTTATATCTAATTATTATTTTACATCAGGATAAGACTCTTCAATCATTATACAGCATAGCAGAGCATTATTGGTAATTTATGATATATATTTTGCTGGAACTTGATCACTGTTTTCTCATTGATACATAAACATTTCTAACATCAAGGTATTTGGTATAAAAGGTGAAGCACAATCATGGTGCATTTAGCTTTACATCAAAAACAATAGAAAAACAATAGTTAAAACAATGCAGCCTTAAATTATTCAAAATCTTCAGTAATTGTAGCACATTCATTTTAATGATTGAGAATAATTTTGAGACATGTTATACTTGTATCTTATTTGGAGTCTATAAAATTGCAGCTAAACCTTTTATCACTGTATTTACTTCACAGACTAATTACTTCAATGCATGAGACTTGAAAAGGGTACTCAAATGCCAAGGCAAAAGTTCAAATCTTACACTGCCATCATGTGGAAAAAATAGAAACATCAGGTTAGTAGACATAGTTGCAGACTACAGCAGGAAGACTATGATGGATTTAGAAAAAAATATTAAAGTTCAGAGACACCACACTGACAACATTGATACATACTGTCAAGTCTACAGTTTCTATTTGTAGGATATGGCTATAATAGCTGGATCATCAGCAAAACTAAGCAAAGAAAAATTTAAACCATTAAACTGTGAAGTTGCAGAAAATTACTGAGCACTCCTTGGACCAAAAGAACAAATAATTCAATGTTCCTCACTGAAAGCACTAATAATAAAACTTCAGCTTAATTATTTTAAACATATAATTGTGAAGACATTAGAGAGGACCCTTAACTTGGAAAAACCAAAGGCAATAGAAACAGAGACTAATAGAAAATAAGGTACTTAGATACTATCACTGAGAATATGAGCATAAATTTACAAAAAAGAAATGTCTGCTAGGTCACAGAATTGAAAGCATCCAAACAACAAAATCAAAATTGCAGAAGAGATTCTAGGGGAATTTATTCTAGGGAAAATTAAACAACATATACCTGCATTTTACATTAATGTAAACAACTTTGGATGATGGTCTGATTGGCAACTGTTTTGAAGGGGGGATTAGCTCATTCATCTACTGCCATGACAATGATAAAAAAAATAACTCTCTCTAAAATCTTATTTGTCAAGTGAGAGGATTGACTATAACAGAGAGAAGGAGCTATTAGTGCCATCATCATAACCCACAGTGCTTCTTTTCTTACAGAGATTTTGATAAGAGGTAAAGATTATTTTGAAATCATACTGTGAGTTAAAAATTGCACGATCATAATCTGGATTCCTGTTCTCTGGTGCTACTGTAAAATGTATGTGTAGGAAGTTAGCACCCACCCCTCTCGTAGAAAAATGAAATATCCTAGGAAATATTTAAAAAGGCAGACTATTTCCTCTAAAAAGAGTAGAAACTCAGAAGCAGAAACTCACCTCAGAAGCAGAAGCTCACCCCTCACCTTTGTTAACCATTAAGGCCTGGGCCAGAATATTTTACATAACAAAGATCTCCATAGGAATTGCCCAAAGCCCTTTTTACTACATCATCGTCCAACAAGGCTCAACCAAGCCTGGGACTCAGGACAGACTACAGAGTTGCCCCTGTATGGCCCCATGAGAGTCTTGACAACCAATCAGAATACAAGCTCAAATTCAAATCCCAACAGAGGGTATAAAACCAGGCACTTTCAGCATCTCAGCCCTTCCTTCTTTGGAGCTCCAAAGAAGGAGCTCCTGTCCACCATTAAACCATCTTTCCAAACAGCCTCCATGTTTCCAGTGTCTTTTTCCCACTTGGAACTGAACCCAGAAAGATAATTCTTCCAACTATTGTTTGTGTTGTTTTGTATTTCATGTTATCTTTAGCAGGTATTTATTATAAACCAGTTGGAATTCTCTAGAAAATTAACTAGCAGAATTTTTTTTAATGCTGGCCAGCCTCCTGTACAAAGGAGGAGCCATCCAGAGAGCGCAGCCCCAGACTCTCCTGGGAAGGGAAGGGGCCCTGAGTCCTTCACCCTCCTGGGAAGACTCTCCTGGGAAGACCATGAGTCCTTCACCCTAGAGGTGATCTTCCTGCTGAGCAACGGGGCAAAAATGATTCTATGGTGGCCTGAGACTGCTGAAGCAAGGCAGGCCTACCAGGATCCCTTTTCTTCCAGGTTCGACTGTATGTATTTAAGCTTATTTTCACTGTCTCTCCACCGTGCGAGGTGCTCCTCTAACTCCTTCTGCATCCGGAAGAGGCTCTCGAGGGGCAACTTGCTTTTGGGGGTGTCACAGATCTTGAACAGCTCCATCCATGAGTCTACATGATAGAGATACTGCCTTTCCCAATCCTCTCTGAAGCGTGTCACCATGGGTGAGGTAAGCTTCCTATGCCGTCTGAGGTCATAGGCCTTCTGAGGTATCGCGGCTTCTCCAGAGGGTTGGACCTCTAAAGGCAGTTGTTGGGAACCAGGTTCCACATTTACGACAAGGGTGGGTGGAGGATTTGGGTCTTCTGGTACATCAGAGACATCTATCATGGCTGAGGAAGTTGCCATGCTTCAAACTGTCAAAGGGAAATTTTTGGAAAATTTGAGTGGTTTTCCATGCAATACCCTTTTTTTGTACTAGGGGGCACTGCAAGCAGGTAGCAGAAAGTAGAATTGCTGCTGGATTTAATACTTGAGCATGTAGAAGAGACTGCAGAGTCTGGGCGATGCTAGCACAGCACACAATATGGCTGCTTCTAGGGTGCATTGTGAGTTTGCAACACAAGGGGGCACTAGAGGTTGCGTCGCGAAGTCTGAAGACTAGAGGGCTGAACGCAGAAATATGCCTATGATTGTCGCTTGCTTCACAAGGTGGCAGCAGAGGGTCTGGAAGACGCTGTCACTATGCCCATGTTAGGTTGCAGTTACTCTTGGGACCTTTGCATTAAGTTGATTAAATGGTCCACAGGTTAGCGTTGGAGAAACACTCTGGTCAATATTTGAGAAACTGTGTAAAAAAAATCAAAGTCTGGGAAATTTCTCCTTGAGCCCCAGATGTAGCTGTGGGCTGCGTTGCTTAGGTCTCACTTCTTTGTGGAATAAAAAAGAGCGGGGAGAATTTCCTGCCTACTCTTGAAAAAGGAAAAATAATGATAAGAATTCTTTGACTTCAGTGTAAATTTCTTCTTGACCACCAGATGGAGATATAGGCTGCTTTACTTGAGTCTGTTAGGTTGCAGTTAATCTTGGAACATTTGAATTAAATTGATTAAATTGTCCACAAGAGTTGCAAAAAAGGGGTCATCAATGGATAAACACTCGGGTCAATCTTGAGAGACTTTGTAAAAAAAAATCATAGCATAAGGCAAGGTGCTGACTTTGTTTAAATCATTGCTAGATTAAGTGTCTCTCTTCAGGGGGAAGGAATGTGCCCATTGCTGTGGAGACGGCTCTGGCCGGAGGAATTTTTATAACCGTGGCTTCTTTATTGCTTTGCCAGAGGAGCAGAGGAAGATCAGCTTTGTTTTACCAACAAACATACAGGCATGATTTCTCAGAGTCTCTCACTGCATTTCTAAAAGGTTTAAAGACAGAGGTTTGGTTTTTCTTTGAGAGCTGGGAGATATCTGACTCTCCTTGTTATGCAAATGGAGTCTTTGAGATAGCAGGAAGACAAATTGAGCAAAGAAGAGGGGTGGGTGGGTTACTGGTTTTCAATTCTGCGGTTAGAAAATGCTCTTTGTTACTAGCATGTGGGGAATTCCAGCCCCTCCCACCATCCACAGCATGTAAAGAGTTCCGATGCTCACAGAGAGAGACGATGGGAAATGCAGGTTTAAATTAATATTGCATATTCACTCCTGGCTTCAATATTACTTTGCTTTATCACAAACCCAAATTAACATCCTTTATATTGATGGGTTTCAGGACTTCATCTTTTACTGTCTTCTGCACAGAGGTGGATTTGTAAACCGTAGAGATGCAGATAGATAACTCAACAAGATGTCCATAACAAATTACATTTATTGGTTCATCAGGTATCCTCATAACTCACGTTTGTGATGAAGTTCTTCTTTAATGACCAATCCTTTGTATATCTGCCTTGTAGTAAAAGATGGTTATCTCCTAACCCATTTCGTAGCGATAGAAAGAAGCTGCCATGAGTTTGTGAGTTCAGGCAAGAATAAAGAAACTCCCCCAGCCCCTCGAGGGTCAATTTAGTGGCCAATCAGGAATACAGATGTGGCCACATGACATGAACTACGTTTCCCAGGATACCTTTAACTACATTTACCATGATGCATTCCCTTAAGGGGACAGCTCATAATTCCTAAGTAACTATCCAATTCCCATAGACTGGCTGGGACAGCACAATCCCAGCTACCAGGGAGGTGGCACTGAAGAGTGAGAGCACCTGCACAACATGGTCAACAGAGCCCCAGAACCCTGTGGTGGTTGGGGCTGACTAGCAATAGCAAACTCAGGGGAGGCAAAAAATACAATGAAGGGCAGCTGCTGATAGCAGCAACAAAAGGGTGGCAGGAGGTAGGAGGGGGAGTAGAGTGGCTTCTTTGTGTCAGCCATTATTTTCAGGGTAGCCAAAAGGGCAGAGATGGTAGGAGATAGGCAGGTGGGGGGAGTTGAAGCAGGAACAGTTGGTGCAGAGGAAGGAAAATGTGACTGTGAGATGCTGCCAAAATGTTGATCGTATGACAGCAGGGACACTACGATAGTCATAAAGGAAAGTTCATTCTTTTCAGTCTCACCATAACTTTGAACAGTCACTAAACAAATGAACATAGCCCAAGGGCCAGTTGTAATTTGTCCTGATAAAACTCATTTATTATCACATGAAATTTGGCAAATAAGAATTTATGTCCTGAGATACATAAAATGCTGAGACAGGGAGAACTCAATTGGTAGGCAGAGTGTGAAAACAAATGAATAAGGCCTTAAAAACAGTAACATTACAGAGAATATCCTGCTAATGTGATGAAAAATAATGACCATAATACATGGTTGCAACTTATTTTGTTTATATGATACTGAGATAATGAGAACTCAAGAGTGTTTTAATTAAACACCTATATAATAAGAGGTTGAAGCTTCAGAGCCTAGGTACATAAAATGCTGAAAATGAATGTTAACCCTGATTCCCTTCATCATCATCATTCTGTCCACTGCTTGTCTGTCCACTACAGGATGAAGGCCTCCTCTGCACATTTCCAATACAGTACAGTCTTGAGTTTTCCTTTGCCAATTGGGCCCGCAATACTTGCTGATGTCATTGCTCCATCCTGTTACAGGTCTCTTTTGTGGATGCTTTTTATTAAGTGTATCCATTCTATGGTTGCCTTAGTCCACCTACCACCAGTTCTTCTTGCTATGCGATCAGCCCATTTCCATTTCCATTTTTTTACTCTTTTGATAGCATAGTATATTTTCATCTGGTCTTTCTATCTTGTCTTGTGATGCCGAGCGTGTATCTTTCCATGGCTCTTTGCGCCACTCATAGCTTTTGTATCAATTGTGAGGTTAGTGTCCAGATTTTGCTGGCATATGCTATTCCCTTATGTTCACTTACCTGCATGTAACCAAGTAATTCTAAACTTATGACTGGTTGATATCCAATGGAGGTTTACCAACTCCCAGTTTGTGCAGACATCTGGTAGAATTCTGCCCAACCATGACAGCAATCTGGAGAAAGAATTTGCTCTGATGTTTTGGATTTTGTTGTGGGTTTTCTTCCTATTACATAGTCATGCCTTTATATAGGCATAAAGAATAGTCCTTTTTAACAAATTAGATACCTAGTAGAAGAAAGAAAGCAGCATTTCTAGTTCCTGTTAAACCACAAGTGTTAAAATTCAGCTTGCCCTTTTTAATGTAAGCTTTCATCCTCCCTAACCCATTTAATCTTTGTGAAAAATGAAGCTCTTATTTATGTTTTCATCAGTCTGGTTTTCCTTTAAGAACAGATGTGTTTATTGATTCATTTACAGATTTTACTCCATCTTATTTTTTATAAATAACTCAAAGTGGTAAACATATAATACTTCTTCCTCCTGTTTTTGCCACAACCACCACCTTGTGATTGGGCTAGTCGCTCAGCCAGCTTTTGTTAGCAACCCATTTATTTATTGTTATTTATTTATCAAGTTTAGAGACTGCCCATCTCACTCTCAGGGCAACCCAAAGTCTTCCCCCCCCACACACACACACAGCTGTCTTGATCAAAATTGGTCTGGCTTTTTTCATTTACAGAAATGCATTTTACTGTGCCTAAAAGCCTATTCCTAGCTCAGACTATAAAGCTTTCACCTTTATCACACTCTACTCCACCCCTTCCCCTTCCTTTAACTTTACATTGGTCACTACAGGCATTTTAAGCAAAATTCCAAACTATTCCTTTTCTTTTGACACTGGTTTTAATTTTATCCACCCTTTCGACTGGCTTCCTTTATCATTTTAAAATCCAGTATTACATCATTCATGCTTATACAAACCAACTAACCTTGAATGTATTGTGTGAGTTCCATTACTCTATTTTCCATTCTAGGTGGCTAAATACAACATATGCAAATGAATTTTGTTTAATGTTGAAAGACATCTTTTATGGCCAGTACATCAATAAGGGGGGGAAAACTCCCACAACAGCTTTACTATAAAAAAACTGTCTTAAAGTTTCTGCCTTATTCTTTTAATACTTTCTCATTCATTTGTAAACATTTGTTCAGCTTTCCCCAACAGCTTGCCACACAATTTGCTAACCTTGCTAGACAACTCAATGGTGAAGAAACACCTCAGGGACCTAGCTATTTTATTTTCAATTATTGTGTCAAAGACTGTGAAGAGTAACTCTGGCACACCCACGGTTTTTGCCTCCTCATCCCTTGCCAAAATGTATATACATATACACCAGTCCTAGTAGTGCCACCTTGGCAGAATGGCTAATAAATAAGCCATTGTTGCTTTCTGCATCACTGTCATCTAATATGAAGACATGTTTAATTATACATTCCATTCCTTAGGAGTGCATTTTAATCTTTTAATGAACTCAGTGATAAATCATTTCAATCATTTTTTGCCCCAGTTAGCCAATGTATAAAGAACATTCAGTAATAATACGCTGTACTTGAAGTTAAGATTCTATCCTAGCAAAACATGATATAGTTTTATGAAGAAGTATCTGAGATTTTTTTTTATTTTTTTAAAGATCACTGCTGTGTATTACCTAGATATGACCTACAGTACCTATTACATAAAACAGATGGAATATTAAAATATTTTAAATGAAAATATTCCAATAAAGGTTATAATTGTATAAATGCTCTATAATCAAAAAAATATTTCAGTGCTCCAAAATTTTGTAATACTGGAAGGGACAATACTGAATGCTGAATATTTAAAAGAATGAAATCAAGTACTGCAGAGAATTGAAGTGAAGGAAGACAACAATTCTGGAATACCTCCCTATTATTATTGGACTACATTATCTCTGGATTTTCCAGGTTCTATGCAACTTTTCTTCTTTTAAAAATGATAGATACTGCTATGGATCCAATATCAGCCATTATGGATTCAGGAAAATTATAATGGCAGTAAAAGCGAAGGGGACAGCGTTTTGAGATCTCTCTTTCTTTAGCACTTATCAGCTTCCTCCATGCATCTTGCAAGATTCTGGAGGGGAAATCCTCAAGGAGGACTATAGATTTTATTAATATTTATTTTATCAATTGGCTTTAATGTGTATATAGTTTAAGAACTCTAGGGTGGAACATAAATATTATAAAATATAGGGTTTTAAAAATCTATAGTTAAATATTAAGAATTGAGAAATGGCTTTTGCTATAGCAGCAGCATGGTCATGAAGAAAAGTAGATGGGCAATAACAGTTTTTTATTTCATTTGGTTCTTCAGAGTTTTAAAACAAAATATTGATATGGCAATTCTTCTTTAGCTAAATACTGAATTGTTTAAAGGATTTGTTGTTTTATTGTAACATGCTTTGATAGGTTTGCACAATATCCTAGAAACGCTCTTGCAAATAAATGGAAATTGTTTAAATATACAGCAGAATTTTCCTTGAGTGTGTGGTGCACAGCAACAATAGTGATCCTGCTCAGAGGTCATATTTGAATCAGAGGTGGTATTCAGCAGGTTCTGACCAGTTCTGGAGAACCGGTTGTTAGATCTGGAGGAGTGGGCGCAAGGAACGGAGACGAGGCATCGAATAGTGACTCAACTCTTTATTAGTGACTTTATTTATTTTATTTATTTATTTGATTTGCCAATTGTTTACAAGATAATAAGTATAAGTGTATACATAGTTGTGAATACATGAAATGGGTACATATAAGAAAAATAAAAGAATAAGAGACACAATAGGACAGGGACAGTAGGCACGTTGGTGCACTTATGCACGCCCCCTACAGACCTCTTAGGAAAGGGGTGAGGTCAATAGTAGACAGTCTAAGGTTAAAGTTTTTGGGGTTTGGGGAAGAAACTACAGAGTCAGGTAGAGTATTCCAGACATTGACCACTCTATTGCTGAAGTCGTATTTCCTGCAATCAAGTTTGGTGCGGTTTACTTTGAGTTTGTATCTATTGTGTGCTCTTGTGTTGTTATGGTTGAAGCTGAAGTATTCACTGACAGGTAGGACATTGCAATGTATGATTTTATATACCATGCTTAAGTCAGACCGAAGACGGCGTAATTCAAGGTTTTCTAGTTCTAGAATTTCAAGTCTGGGGGCATAAGGTATTCTACAACGAGTAGAGGAGTGGAGAACTCTTCTTGTGAAATATTTCTGGACTTTCTCAATTGTGCTAATATCAGATACGTAATGTGGGTTCCAGACTGATGAACTGTATTCGAGTATTGGTCTAGCAAATGTTTTGTATGCTCTAGTTAGTAGTGTGATATTACCAGAGAAAAAGCTACGTAGGATTAGGTTAACAACTCTTAATGCCTTTTTGGCTATGTAGTTGCAGTGGGCTCTAGCACTTAGATCATTAGAGGTGAGTATTCCAAGGTCCTTTACAGAGCTTGGGTCATCAACAAGTTCTTGACTATTCAGCTTGTATTTTATTTTCTGATTTTTTTGCCAATATGTAAGATAGAGCATTTATTTATTTGACTTCAGAAAGAGAAAACGCTTGGGCAGCAGCAGCTCCTTTTATAGAGCTGGCTGCTGTCACAATGTCCAATGATTCAAGTTTATTTATTTATTTATTTATTTATTTATTTATTTATTTGATTTGCCAATTGTTTACAAGATAATAAGTATAAGTGTATACATAGTTGTGAATACATGAAATGGGTACATATAAGAAAAATAAAAGAATAAGAGAAACAATAGGACAGGGATGGTAGGCACGTTGGTGCGCTTTATGCACGCCCCTACAGACCTCTTAGGAAAGGGGTGAGGTCAATAGTAGACAGTCTAAGGTTAAAGTTTTTGGGGTTTGGGGAAGAAACTACAGAGTCGGGTAGAGTATTCCAGACATTGACCACTCTATTGCTGAAGTCGTATTTCCTGCAATCAAGTTTGGTGCGGTTAACTTTGAGTTTGTATCTATTGTGTGCTCTTGTGTTGTTATGGTTGAAGCTGAAGTATTCATTGACAGGTAGGACATTGCAATGTATGATTTTATATACCATGCTTAAATCAGACCGAAGCCGGCGTAATTCAAGGTTTTCTAGTTCTAGAATTTCAAGTCTGGTGGCATAAGGTATTCTACAATGAGTAGAGGAGTGAAGAACTCTTCTTGTGAAATATTTCTGGACTTTCTCAATTGTGCTAATATCAGATACGTAATGTGGGTTCCAGACTGATGAACTGTATTCGAGTATTGGTCTAGCAAATGTTTTGTATGCTCTGGTTAGTAGTGTGATATTACCAGAGAAAAAGCTACGTAGTTTGCCGCGCTGGAAGCGTCCAATCGGCGGCGACCCGCTATCAGCCAATCAGATTAGCCAGAGACGACCAATCACAATCTGCTAACTGCGGGGCAATGAGAAGTGCAGGATTACGAGCCTGCTGTGGAAGTAAAACTATTAGGATTCAAAACCAATGCGTTTGCTTAGTTCGTAACACCGGTGGCGGAAATTTTGAGTAGTTCGGAGAACTGGCAAATACCACCTCTGATTTTACAATATCCTTCCCTGCCATGCCCACCAAGCCACACCCACAGAACCAGTAGTAAAAAAAATTGAATCCCACCACTGATTTGAATAAATGTAATGGCTTTTGTGTTACATAATACAAATATGCAAAGAACACTGGTGGATCAAATCAAATATATTTTGGGTATTAAGAGACAATTTGTCAGCCATAGCTTTCTCGATATCCCTCACAAACACAATATTGAGGAATTACTGGGTTACGTAAGTGTGCAGTCTGGAGAAAGTAAATTGCTATTCAGACAAATATGCAAGGGTAACTTGATCCTACAATCTCCTCTTAAAATTGTGTCCTCAACTTACAACCACAATTGAGGCCAGAATGTATGTTGCTAAGTGAGTGTTGCCCCAATTTGTTGAGTTTTGCCCCAATTTAACACTTTTCTTGCCACATTTGCTCAGTGAATCACTGCAGTTGTTAAATTAGTAACACAGTTGTTAAATGAATCTGGTTTCCCCATTGACTTTGCTAGTCAGAAGGTTACGAAGGGGGGATGCACATGACCCTGGGACACTGCATCATAAATATGAAGCAGTTGTCAAGCATCTGAATGTAAATCACGTGTCCATGGAGATGCACAACAATCGTAAGTGCGGAAAATGGTCGTGAGTCATTTTTATCAGTGCCGTTGTAACTTCGAATGGTCACTAAACAAACAGTTGTAAGATGAGGTGTTATAATTGGTGGCCATCACACATGACAGTGCCAAGTTCCACAAATTAACAATGGGCATTTCTTCACTACTGTTGCTGTAACTATCCATCACAAGAGATCTATTGTAAAAAGTTCCAGGTTTCTCTGGATGTAATGGATGGCTCCAAGTTCTAAACCTGGAATAAGTATTATTTTTAATTACATTTTCCAAATGGTCCCTAGTAACCTCGGTTGCATTTTTATTTATTTATTTATTTATTTTATTTATTTATTTGATTTGCCAATTGTTTACAAGATAATAAGTATAAGTGTATACAAAGTTGTGAATACATGAAATGGGTACATATAAGAAAAATAAAAGAATAAGAGAAACAATAGGACAGGGACGGTAGGCACGTTGGTGCGCTTATGCCCGCCCCCTACAGACCTCTTAGGAAAGGGGTGAGGTCAATAGTAGACAGTCTAAGGTTAAAGTTTTTGGGGTTTGGGGAAGAGACTACAGAGTCGGGTAGAGTATTTTGTACCGTTCCTTTTAAAATATTAAGTCATTCCAACACTCCCTGCAAAGCTGGGCAGGTATATTTCGATTTCGGTCCCCTCCATATCAACAGTGTGGAAATGCTAGATGCTTTAGGTATCTCGGGTTTTTTTTTTTCCCCGAGAAGCATTTTGCAGAACTTTGGTAAAATGAAATTTGTTCAATTATTTCCTCTGTATGTTTTTAAACGCAGGATTTAAACCACGGTTTGAGGGGGCCGGATGTGACTGACGTCTGCAGACGAATTGTTTACTAACTTCGATAGTCAAAAAAAAACCCACTCAAAACCCATTGAGCGGCTTTTTCTTGACCGCAGCCTGGCGCGCATGCTCAAACCCGCCAGAGAAATGCCTGCTGGAACTTGTAGCTGCAGAAGAAGAAAAAAGAACTTTGCAAACATGCCTCTCATGATCCCACAATTCCGCTTGGCGAGGCGAAAAACATGAGACTCTGTTGTGCAGTCCACGCGGAGGGGCGGCCAAGTACAAGTAAGCGCGCACCTGCGTCACCGCGGAGGCCAACAAGGCATGGAAGAAGTGGGCGTGGCTCAAGCGGCTACGTCAGTGTTGGGCTCGAAACAAGAGCCTGTTCGGTGAGCTTGCTCGAAATTAGCGTCTGTCCCTTTAAGGTTGTCCGGGCGCGAGAAAAGGCTGCCTTGCGCCTGCGCATCGGAATATTGACCTCGCGCTCGTTTGGCGCTGCTCGTGACTACTTCTTGTTGTTATTTTTTTTTTTCTGAAGGTGGTAGTTGGGTGTGGGGGAGGGTAAAAGATAACGTTTTGCGTTCGATTCTTCTAATTCAACCGATAGAGGCGCCGCCGTTGCCATAGCGACCTGCCCTTCGACGGGCCCGGCCTGGGACGAAGCCCCAGTGGCCGAGGCCATGGAGGAACCCGGGGCAACCGCCTCGGTCTGTGGAGACGCTGCCGCCGCCGCCGCGGCCGTCGCCGCCGCGTCTGAAGTGACAGAAATCCTCGTTCCTGGCCCGCAGCCGCTGCGGCTGCTCGAATGGAAAGTAGCGACCGGAGCGGCAGTGAAAATCGGCTCGGTCTTGGCCGTCTGCGCGCCTATCCAGATCCCGGCGCGGCCGGGCGCGTTGTCTATCGAGCCCGGCCTGCAACGGGCGGCCGAGCGAAAGGTCAAAGCCGAGCGCCCGGGAATCGTACGAGAGCTGCGCGCCCAGCTGGGTCAAGTCATTCCGCCGGGGTAAGGAAAGGACGACGACGACGGCGAGCTGAGCGGGTGGGCCGATCCCTGAGGGCGCCGCCTCTGGTCCGCGGGGACTCGAACCCCTCAAGTTTCGGCTTTCGGGGGTGGGCGGGAGGCTTCCTGGAGAGATGGCGGCGGCTTGCGGGGCTAGAGCCGGCCCTCTCGCTCTGCTTGTCCCTCTAGCGCGGCGAAAGACGAGGTTGGGGAAAGCGCGCGAGGGGCAGGCCGTCCCTTCTCCGCCCTCTAGCGCTGCGGCGCCGGTGACAGCCGAGGCCCCGCTCCTTTTCTGCCCTCCCCGGTCGCAATCCGACGTCGCCGCCGTCGTGAGGGGAGGCTTTTGCAGGCCTGGGTTGCCGGCGGACTGACCCAGAAAAGTCTGTTTACCTGCTTCGGAGCCTACATGAGCACCTGACGCTGGGTGAAGGGCGGGGGGGGGAGAGTGCGGGATCTTGCTGGCGAGCAGCGCAAGGAAAGCCTCAGCCTGCATCTTACGAGAGGGCGCTCGATGAATCGGACTTTCTTCTTAAAACCCTCGGATTTCCCCCTCCCCTTTTAGGGGGGGAATGAGAGGAGTGACTAATTGAAATCAAAAGCCTAATGAATTCGGAAAGATGAAAGCAAAATCGAGGACCTGTTGATCAATTTTCCACGCTTTTACATTTTGGTTATGTATCCCTGAGGACTGTCAGGTTTCATTCCATTTCATTTCTGTAACTGTATTAAGGGAGATGATATAAGAAGCTTATATAGACAGACACTGGCAAATCATTTGCAGATAAGTTGAATACACATAGGTCAGAAGAGTGGATGGTTGCCATGCAACTGTGTATTTGCACTTGCTGGTGTGGTCCGGGTTTTCTTAATCCTTAATCTTTTTCATGGCAGTAGTGTGTGATCATCTCTGATGCCCTGGTAGATTTTAATAATGTTTTATGTCCATCTGATTAAATCAAAAGATGTAGAAATAATTGCACTGTCTAACTAGAGATTAGAATATGTTTCAGAGATTTTCACCTTTTAAGTGAGAAGGCATTCCTTAATGAAAAAATTATCCTCAAAAGATGCTTCCAGTGCATTTCATTAGAATATCATTAATTGTTAATATTCTTTCTTCACGAGAAATAATATTCTTCATGAGAATTGTTCATAAAACTTAGTGTATAGTTTGGAACACTGTAAAATCCAAAATGAGTATTTTTGAATTATACCTAGAAAGAAACTAGAAAATTTATAGCAAGTTTATATTTTTCTTCTTAGTATTTATCCCTCAAGTGTGGGGTCTTGTTGATCCCTTGGTTGTGACAGGAATTGACAAACCAGCTTGTCACTTAAGCCTGACATTGTGGGCTGAGAGGGAGTAATTGGTCCAAAGTCACTCAGCCAGCTTTCATACCTAACTCATTCTCATTCTCTCCTGGTTTCTAGTTTGGTGCCTTAACCACCCAGACCAAACCAGCTATCATAGTCTAGAAAGTACCGTGTTTCTCATATAATAAGACTGGGTCTTATTTTATTTTTTTGAGCCCCGAAAAAATGGCTAGGCCGTCTTTTCGGGGGTGACTTAATTCCCCCCCCCCTTGCATCTTCGGGCAGGCGGCGATGGCTTGGATGTTGACCTCGGCGTTGGTGGGGCACTTCGTATCGGGGTCAACGCAGGCAGCACCATATCCAGGAGTGCAACAAAAGTACTTCCTAATGGCAAGCCCCCCCACCATTCCCCCCCATTTCGCATGTTTTAATATAGGCCTTAATTTGGGGGGAAGGGCTTAATTTCATTTCATGCCTATAAAACATGCTGGGACTTCCTATTGGGGGAGGCCGTATTGTTGGAGAAACAGGGTAGTCCACAGGAAATATATCCCAGTAATTTTAAGGCAAGGATAAACATGTTACATATGCACTTTCCTAAGGAAGGATTAAATTATCTTGATGTTTTACATTGCATACTCATAATCAAAACTGGAATGAAAAGTATTCCTGAGTATAGACATGTCCTTAATATGGAATATAATTGCATCCAGGAGTTGCCAAATGTTATTTGATTAATTACAGCTCCTTACCTACAAACAATATAGTATAGCAACTAAAATGAATAATAATAATTTGAGTTTCTGAAATCCAAGTTGCTCCAAACAGTTGTCTCTCTCTTTTTTCTTTTTTGTACATTTAAAAGAGCAGGGAGATTACTGCAGAATGATAGCTTTCCCTATTACCTTTGCCTTCCAGAATTACATATTAAATGCTTGACTCTTGTTATTTTATGGATATGTATGGTTTCCTTCCTATTTTTAATGAAAGATATTATAGTAATTTTCTTGCTACCTATCTTACTAATAAGCTATGAAAATTATCAGGAAGCACTAGTCTTTTTACCTTTGTTTTAATTGAGAAAGGTGTTAGGTATTAACCAGAGTTAGGGATAGGTGATTATTATAAAATAGGAACAGTTACAGCAGGACTCTTGTTCAACTATGAGTTCTCCTTAAATCTTGTCTAAGTTTAATTTCATCTTATTCACCTTAATGAATTATAGTATTGGCTTTGACTGTTACACCTAGATTAAATTAAATAAAGCTGATAATTGTATTGAATGTGATTGGCATACTCTTGAATATTTACTTTCTTGCAGTTCCATTTAATGGTTTAAAGAGACTATTCAGACATTTGTTTTCAGAGTCTTAAAGTGAGGAAAGAATGGGCCTGTATTAGAAGCTCCGTCCTTTTTCCATCCTTTTTCAGCAGGAAATCTGAAGAAAAATGAAATGAAATAAAAAATGAATTCATATTGGCTTCAGTAGAAATACAACTTTCTATGCAATCCAAATTCTGAGTAAAGCAAAGTTTTAGATCATACTGACACTGTACTCATTTTTCAAACCAATACAAGTATAATTCCCTTTCACCTGAAACTATGGGAATAGGTTTTCCCCATCGTTTTCAGATTGTGTTTTTTCTATTTGTTCTAGTAAAACAATTCAAAATGTGGGCATTTTGCTTCCAGGGACATTTTTTTGTCAAAGAGTCTTTTGTATATAAATATATGAAGAGCTACATCATGAAAAAATATAAAACTGAAATATATGTTTTTACTTGGGATAATTGTGTAAACAGCTCATTAGAAGTGAAGGAAATTCAGTTTTATTCTCCCATGATATAAATGATATTGGAGCAGATGTCAGCAGTCCTTTCTACATTTGGAATTTTTCCCAGAATTTCTATAAATCATTAAAGATTTCTAATTCAACCAGTGACCACTAGATTGAGGTGATATATAAATTTGATAAATAATTAAATTCTCTCACAAGATGTAGCACAAACAATTCTCAGGATTTTGGTAGTTTAAAAAATATTTTTATTTAATGTTTGGGTGTTTTCATATTTGTAATGTAAATGTTGTATTTGCAGACCAGCCATAATTTGACATTAAAATGCTATCTATAAAGATGTCATAAAAATAAATACATTTGCCCTTAGGAGGTTGTATGCAATAAAAAATGCTGATTACAGTTTATACAAAAAGAAAACAACCCTTGAAACGTATGCTGAGGTGAGACTATGTCATTGTATAATATATCACCTATTTATTTTTCCCACTATATGGTTTGTGCCACTGTATTGTGGCAGTTTACTTAATCAGATTTATAACACTAGCTTATAAAAGAATTGTCACAGGAGGTTGTGGCAGTGTTTATTAGCGCTGTGGAATTCTCCTATATTACTTTGTTCATAGTTGTGCACAAGTAATGTTTGCTTGTTACAGGATCAGTAATGAAGTCCAGGCTGATGTATACCTTATTCCAGTATCTCTTAATCTATGTTCATGGAACATCAGTATTCAGTATTCACCAGATATTGAAGGAAATCTGTAAACTAGCCCTAAGAATCTAAGATGAGTTTTGTGGATCTTTGATCCATGTTATTTAATACCTAGTTAGCAATATCCCCTTTGAAAATACTGTAAATAAATGTTGACAGATGATTCCTTATACATCACTTTGAGCTATGGGAGGGGAAGAGATCATTAAAATAATCAAAAAGCTAGTGAAAATGTAATCAACATTTTCTTCAACATATATTTGTCACAATGGATTTTTAATAATCACTACAGCCAAGTTCAAAATAGGCTAACTAATTCTAAGACATGTTTCAAAAAAATCTTCTAAATATTGATAATCAGTAATCACATATGCAACTGCAAAATTTATAATGGACTCTATATATGGGGAAAATAAAGACTATAATAAGAATATCATTATAGAAGCTGTTCATAGCTGTTCCTCATTTACAATAGGTCATAGAGGTCCCTTATTTGAAAACTTATATTTCTTGGTGGAAAAATTAAAGAAACATTTTTTGTATAAAATAAGATGTAAACATAAATAATATACATTATGTATTTAGTGTCTTGTTTACAGAGATTATGTATAATTTACATAACCTAGTTTTGATGAAAACTGAAATTTGATAAGAATCCATTTTTTTCTTAAATCAGATTCTTTATTGCTTTTCAGAGGTGTACTGCTAAGGCTAGAAGCATGTAGCCATCCTGTTGTTATGAAAGGTTTATGTGCAGAATGTGGTCAAGATTTGACACAGTAAGTACTATTGTATACAGCTGGATTTCTCTTCACAATATAGGACTAAAATTAAGGGTTACAGATAGTTCTCGACTGATGACCACTATTGAGCCCAAAATTTCTGTTACTGAGACAATAGTTAAGCGAGTTTTGCCCCATTTTACAACCTTTCTTGCCCCGGTTGTTAAATGAATCACTGTAGTTGTTCAGTTAATAACACAATTGTTAAGTGAATCTGGTTTTCCCATTGACTTTGCTTGTCAGAAGGTTACAAAAGGATCACATGACACCAGGACATTGCAACCATCATAAATATGAATCAATTGCCAAACATATGAATTTTGATCACGTGACCATGGTGATGTGGCAACTGTCATAAATGTGAAAAATGGTCATGTCACTTTTTTCAGTGCTTTTGTAACTTTGGTCACTAAATGAACTAATAATTTGAAGATAATTTGTAGTAGAAAATTCAATGTGGATTTAAAAGTTGGTATAGTTAGTCCTCGACTTCCAACAGTTCACTTAGTTCACAAAGTTACAATGGTACTGAAAAAAGTGATTTCTGACCGTTTTTCACACTTACGACTTACAGGATCCCCATGGTTCATGTGACCAAAATTTGGATGCATGGCAACTGACTCATTTATGACAGTTGCAGTGTCCCAATGTCATGGGATCACATTTTGCAGCAATCTGACAAACAGAGTCAATGGAAAAGCCAGATTCACTTAACTTTGTTACTAATTGAACAGCTGCAGTGATTCACTTAACAACTATGGTAAGAAAGGTTGTAAAGTGGGGCAAAGTTCACTTAAGAAATATCTCAGCAACAGAAATTTTGGGCTCAATTATTGTCGTAACTTGAGAACTGCCTGTACATAAAACCATAGTATATTATGTAAAAACTAAAAATAGTCATACTATGGAATGTACATTATCATATATGAATATAACAGTATAGAACCAGATTGATCACAATACTTTTTACTGAGAGATTCTTTACCATGTCCACCCATATAAATGTAGTCATATTTCAGTATTCAATTAGTAGAAGACTGTTCTTGTCCTTCATTTTAGCACTCCCTGAAAAGTAAGCTGATCACAAAAGAATTTCATTAAAACTAAACCAGGTGTTTAGTATCCTGGTCACTTTCTCCTCAAAGAGAGGGAGAAGTATGGGCAGTTCCTCTTCCTTATTGGGGGCTAGTGAAGAGCAAATCAAATGAAATGAAGCTGGGGAAGCAGCAGTGAAATTGATGCTATTTCTCCCAGTAGCACCTCAAGTCCTCCCTGAAACCTGTGGCATATGCAGTCCAAATCTTGATCTTTAATGAGACTGTCCAAAATAGATTTTAAAAGTTGTGTGATATATAAAAAGAGCCAGAAATCCCATTTTGAAAAAGACCTTGTGTTTTTTTAACTATTGCCTACTCTTCGAATAAACCTTGAGTGCTTGAAGTAAGCTGTTTGTCAGGTTCTCAAAGTCTGATCATTTTTTTACGTTTTAAAAAAAATCTTGCCTTTATTGTTTTTATAAATAACGGAAGGTGGTGAACATTCCTAATATTCCTTCCTCCTCCTGTTTTTCCCACAACAGCCCTGTGAGGTGAATTACGCTGGGAGAGCGTGACTACCCCAAAATTACCCAACCTGATTCACAGTTTCATGTGTGTGTATTCGTTTGTGTGAGTGTGTGTGTGTGAGAGAGAGAGAGAGCGAGAGAGAGAGGATGTTACCTGGCAATTAAATAGTGTTTACTTGTGTAAACTAAGGACTACTTGACACATATATGTATGGGATGGTTGTAAAAATTCATAGCGCAGTAAGTTGGTTGGCCCTTCATCTTTTGACAGTTTATCAATTCATTTAATATTCTTTGTTCCCCTTTCCTCAATTATTAGGTTACAAAGCAAGAATGGAAAACAAAACATGCCTGTTTCCACAGCAACTGTATCAATGGTTCATAGTGTCCCAGAATTGATGGTTAGCTCTGAGGCAAGTATACTGTTCCTCCTTTGTTTTTGGGAAAAGTCCAGTGTTCAGCAATTTCATTAGAGATATATCTTCATAATGCATATGGTGTCCATCTTAGCTAGAAATCCTTTGGTGAGCTATTTAAAAAAAACAGCTTTTGATGATAGAACAGTTGCCTATTTTAAATGTCAGTATTAAATAGAAAGATGGCATAGAAATCATGTAAATTCCCAAAACAGGAAAATTGCCTTCTGCTGTATTGTCCGCTACCCATGTTTTTTTACACACACACACACACACACACACATTATTTGAAAAAATAATAATACACTAATCATATTCTGATCCTATAATTTCCAATTGTACTTGGTGGGACATAATTGTGGAACTTATCTCTGAGGTGTTACATGTATATTTTGCACATTCAGCTTAATATACTAAATTTGGAATACAGTATCCATCCCTAGCATATGTTTTCAGGAATGGGAATAAAAACACTTATGTTTAACTATATTCTGTAAAAAAAATGCATTTAAATGAAGCATTATGCATAGTATACCAGTTATTTATGCATCAATGGAATAACAAATAAGCAGAATTTAGTTGTATACTCTTTCTCACAGTACAAAACAGTTATGTAAGAAAACATTCTGTTCTACTTCTTTACATGCATCTGCTACTTATTGTGAATAAAAATAAAACCAGATTGCTAGAAAATTTCATAATTAAAATGTTAGTATAATCTATTTTGAATAAATAGGTAATTTTTAACAGGCTTGAACCTGAAACACTGCTATTCTCAGAATTCTAAGTTCCTCATTACAATTGAAAAATAAATAGAATTATGTTTATCTTCTTTTCAGCCTATGGTGTTTGCGTTTGCATTTAATATACAGTAATATATATATATATATTTATTGTAGCAAGCCGAACAGTTGGGAAGAGAAGATCAAGAAAGGCTATGCCGAAATCGGAAACTGGTGCTGATGGTAGATTTGGATCAAACATTGATTCATACCACAGAGCAACATTGTCCACAGATGTCTAACAGAGTAAAGCAACTTTATTAATTACTATTCTTTATAATAAGTATAACATCATTTTAAATAATATTTTAAAGTGAAATTGATTTGTATGGAGCAATTTTTTAAAATGACCTGGATGGATGGATGGATGTGGAGACAGACAGATAGATATGGCATATTAGTTATATATATATAGCTACAGAGAGTGTACCAAAGTTTGACCCCAAAGAAGATTTATATAAATTACATTAAATGTTCAAATAAGTTGCCATTTTCTTCTAAACACTTTCTTATTCATTTGATGCATGACTATTGAACTTAGCATAGTAGTAGAATACTATAGTTTTCTATAGTAGTGTAGTAATTTCTATTTGGTGAGGATAGCATACTGTGATTTGTCTATGGAGCCTAACTGTACCAGATCCTAATTTCTTTGGAATCTAGCCATGGTTTTCTTTTGTAGCATGCAGATTTTTCCTCATTATTCATATATGCTATCCATATATATGACATAATGTTTTAAGTTATTACCATGAATCTTTCTCTCCCTTAGGGAATATTTCATTATCAGTTAGGTCGAGGTGAACCTATGCTCCATACACGATTGCGACCTCATTGTAAAGAATTCCTAGAAAAAATTGCCAAGTTGTACGAGCTGCATGTTTTCACATTTGGGAGCCGGCTTTATGCACATACTATTGCAGGTAAGTAGTATGCTGCATATATGTATAATTGTAAGGCTATTTTCCAATGTTTCAAATCTATTAGCATCAAAACCTTTTTTATAATGCTCCTGAAACCTAAAAATATTAGTATTTCAGGTATGTACTAATTTCTAACAATCCTATACAGGTAACCCTTGCTTAATGATCCTAATTGGGACCAAAATTTCTGTCACTCAGCTATGCAGTGTTAGGCAAAACATCACATGGCTACATTACTTAGCAACAGCAATTCCAGTAGTCCAGGTTCTTATCATTAGATTAAATCCTTATACTTCTGCTCTGTTCTGCTCACCTCCACTTCAATTCCCCGCCCGTTTGAACCAGCTGTAGAACTGTTGTCTCGTGTGATTAAAATTCAGTGTTAGAATTTTAATCCTATTTTGATCCAGTATTTTTTAAATTCTCTTGACATATCTGAATTTTCTGAAAGTGTGATAAAACATAATTAAGGATGTCTATAGTTAAACAACCGGCTGTGTATTCTGTATTCCTTGTCTTTGAATTAATTCCAGCTTTATCTGAGCCTGTTCCATGATCATTCCATAAACAATAGCTAAATAGAATCCTGAATGAATAGATGAAGGTGAATATATGTTTCATTCTTTTATAGTATAATTCTTTTACACATTACTGCTCCAAAGGTATACTTATTGAGTAGATTAAGAGTGGCTACTAACAAGAATTGAGAGGAAAATATAGAATGTATCTCTAAGAATTGTGGTAATTGCTTTCATAATATACTGGTACAACTTTTCTCTTACACTGTTGTTATCCATTTATCAAGGATTGAAAGTATTTATTTCTTAGTTTGATTGAATCAGCCAATAAATTGCTTAAATAAATAAGGGTATAAAAACAAATTGTAAATTTGATGTTTTCTAGCTCAGGAATCTACAGAAGTAGGGTTATGTTGGTTTTTTTTTTCTTTTTCTTTTCCTGGTTTTCAAAGACTGATAAAATTTATCCAGCTGAAAATGCAAATATTTTTATTTGTCTGCATGTAAATATTATTGCATGGGAACATTTGTTGTATAGAACAGGTAAAACATGGAATGGGCAATTTGTGATGTTTGTCCATGTGCTGACATTTCAGCTCAGAGCTATTCTCAGATTGGGTGGAACTAAACTTTTCAGCCTATTTTTTAAATGTTTTTTAGGTTTGGGCAGGATGTGAAAGGACTGGAAACTTGCAATTTACATCTTGAAAAGCTTGAAAAATGTAAAAAAAGAATCAAGCTGATTTTTTTGTAATTGAGAATTTAATGGTATGCACCTCCAGGAACCCCATCTGAAAAAGGATTCTTATTCATACTATAAACCACTGTGATTATAGGAAAAAGGAATAGGCCATTTGTTGTTTTCTTAAACTAATATCCTGAATTAATAAGTAGAAAAAAACAATCATGTTTCTTTCTTTCCAGTCAATTTTGGTATTATTAGATATGTTTACCCTTACAAATCCCATTTAGATCAGATAAGACCTTGTGTCAAGAATTTTAAATGCTATTATTAGTTTCGGGATAATTATGTTTATGTATAAATAGTATTGACAATTGACCATAATATATTATTGTAAGCTCTGCCAATTTATTTGAAAATAATGTTTCAAAAGAAAATCAGATTATTTATATACAAATCTACCTGACCCATAATGAACAATGGGTTCACTTAACGACATGTCCTTTGTTTAATGGCCACATCATTCACTTTGTGACTGCCATATTCGCTTAATGACTGCTGCAAAAAAATAGGTTGTAAAATTGGGTCAGTCATAAGTTCTGATGCTTTACAACCATCAGAACTTATGACTGTAATTGCCAGGATCAGGTATGGTCACAAGTCGAGGACTACCTGTATGTTTTATCTGCTTATGAAGCTTTTGCCCACTTCCTTACCACTTTTTGTATCAAGCCTGTTATGTCTGTATGATTCTCTGCTAAATGTGATTGCTACTTTTTAGAATCATAATGTTATAAAGTTGAAAAAGGCGATTTGAAGTTTTGATTCATTCTCAGTGCAGAGATCCAAATTCAGCATCAGCAACAAATGGTTCCCAAACAAATCCACTGAAGAAGGAAGTCTGTTTTAATTTGGTTCCACTGTGAACTGCTGTTTTTAGTATTTTTTTTTCTAACATTCATTTGGGATCAGTAGTATAAATGCATTATTCCTAGGATGAGACATGTTTTGATTTACCTTCTGACATAGTTTCAGAAGAATGCTATTGTGCATCTCTCCAATCTTCCTTCTCTTCAGACTAATTCTATCCAGCTCATCCAGTTTTTTTAAAGGATTCAGTTATAGTTCTTCATCTTTTGTAACATTTTCCTACTTGGAATCTGTTTCAGTGAAGCCAAAACCTGGACCCAATGCTGAAGATGATTACTTTCTATGACTTGTGACCTGTGTTTATGTTGATTCATTTGCCTATTTCCTGACCTCATCACACTAATCAGTTGTTATTCTGAGATCTTTATCATAGGTTCTATTACCAAGCCAGGTATCTCCTATCCTGTTCCTGTGTATTTAATCTTTTTGCTAAGTGAAATTTTTACTTCATTAAATTTCATTCTGTTAGTTTCAACATATTTCTCTAACCTCTCAGGATTCTTTTAAATTTTATTTGCATACTATAAAAATATCTGATCTAATTTTGTGCTGTCTGCAGATTTGATAAGCATTCTTACAGCTTCTTTTACCAAAAACAAGGATTTGGGATTGAGCCCTGTCGCATCTGTCACTTTCTTCAGTTTCATGAGGAGCCATTGATGAGCACTCATTGAATCCAATTTTTGAGCCAACCAGATACCTTCTTGTCCCACCATTCAGCCCACACATAATTGCCAAAGAGAATGTCATGGGGCATTTTGTCAAATATTTTATACAAATAGTCCTCTGTTATTGATGGTAACTGGGAATTTCCATTGGTAAGTAATGTTGTCAAACTCAGTGTCACATAACTGCATCATTTAGGCATGGTAGTTACAGTATATCCAGTTAATAAATACAATGTACAAATCACATACTGTTGTTAACTGCAATTTCATGTGGTTCTCATTTGCAATTTCCTGCCAGCTTCCCTGCTGATTTTGCTTGTCAGGAGCTGTCAATAAAAGTTGCAAATGGCAATCATGTGACTGTGGAACACTGCAAAGTTGTAATCATGAGGCAACCGCCAAGCACCTGAATCACAATTTCCTGACTGGAGAGACATTGACTATAACTTCAGTCAGTAGTAAGTACCACTTGTTCAACACCATTGTAACTTTGAACAATTGTTGAACAAATGGTCACTAAGTGAGGACCACCTGGACTGAAATGAAGATACGTTGTGTCTGTATGAGATAAGGTTAATCTGACAAGACTTATCTGGCAAAGCCTTGCAGACTTTTACTAATTAATTACAGTATTTTTAAGGGGCTTAGAGATTGAGCTATTTTGGATCTGTTACGATCAGCTTTAAATCTTCCCAAGTATTTATGCCACACAGACTGGTATCCCTCACTCAACCAATCATCCTCATCCCGTTCTCATTCCTACTTCCAATTCTGGTTGTTGTTTTTTTGCTTAAAGCTTTAATTGAGGCTTTATTCTCATCAAGACAAACAAATTAGCTCTTCCACACTTACTCAAATTGTCCAGCCTCTCATAGAACTTCCTCAGTATCTGTCCTTAAGGCTGTTGATGGCAGTTAGATCAGTGTTTCAGGCCTTCAGATCTGCCGGAGTTTCCAGGAAGGATTCATGGCTATTGCTGGCACCTAGCTCCACCACTCTTATTCTCACCTGGGGCCAGCAATTTGGCCTTCTCCAAGTGAACCTTCAGTTTCCCCATTGTTCTCTCAGTCGTCAGATAAAATACAAAATATCTGGCTAATAAGATCCAACAGAACAGAATAACAGAGTTGGACTAAGTCTAAGTGGTACATAAATATTCACCAGAAGTGTTCTGAAAAAGTACAATTTCATTACTGTATGAAACTCTTCAGAAAATATGTGCTATTAGTTTTCAATAATGCTTCCTGGCTTCAGCCCTTCTCAGCTCTTGAAATTTGGGTACTCCAGGCAGCTTCTGTGAAGATTTTGGGTTGACTATTGGAAATAATTTTAAAGATATATATATATAGTGTAGTACAGCCCATTCTTTAAGTATTAGGAGGCCATCCCTAGGTCTAATGAGCCTTCCGTGCAAGTCACTTAATCAGGATGGATAATGTCTGTCAAAAAGCAATGTTGACTAAAAACATCTCTTCCAAACCATCCCTCTAACATCCATGAAATCTACAGAGTTCGTGGTTTTTGGCCAATACTACCACAGAACAAGAGTACTATCCCAGAGGTGGGCAATAAATTTTCCTAAGGGGCTACATGAGAAACTGAAACTGTTATAAAGGGCCAAATCAACGTAACCTGATTTGATATCCTCAGACTCAGTCACCTCAACTGCTCAGGTTGTTCCAGACAAAGGCTGAGTACCACACAGACACAGAAAAGTACTTTCTCTCATCAGCTGGCTGAAGGAGTGCATAGTGATTTTGCACAGAGCCAGACCTGACTTGGCGGCTTCTGCCCCCTTCAGCATGCTTATTTATATTTGATTTCTAGTTTCCGATTGACCTCACGTGAGCTGGACAGGAACAGCCAAAGGGGAGCCGGATGTGGCCAGGGGGCATAAAATGGTTGAGTCTGCTCTATCCTCTTGATTGTATGTCCCACGGAATCCTTATGGAGAAATATATACATAAGTAATATATTATTTTGGTAGACAGAAGAAAATATAGATGCCTCCCACTTTTAATAAAGGAATTAGAAAAAATTAAGAGTCATCTTCTGCAAGCTTTCTTTCTTCAGATCTTTATTCTGTTTTTTTTGTTTTGTAGCTACACTGCATTTTTCCACTGACTTCTTTTTCATTCCCTACCCCCACCCCCGGAATTGTAAAATGCAGGCATGATATTCTTCCGATTAAAATCGGGATTCCGATTTTTTGGGGAATCGCCCCCTCCTTTCCCCCCACCCCTTCTTCTCCTCCTTCCCCTCCCTCGGAGGCCCCGAGTCAGGAGTTGCTGGCGCGGCTCCGCACGGCTCCAGTCCGCGTTGCCTCAGGAAGGAAAGGCAAAAGGAAGAGCCGCGGCGGCGCTTTGCAACGGCAGCAGCGGCTCCTGGTTTTGCCTTTCCCTTCCCGAGGCAATGCGGGACTGGAGCCGCGTGGAGCTGCGCCGGCGGTAGCAACTCCTGACAGCCCCAGCCGGATACCTGAGCGTAGCCCGGGCGGTGCGAGAGGAGGCCGCTGAGCGGCAGGAAAAGGGAGCTGGGCCAGCCACAGACCAGCCTCCGTGCAACACGCCGCCGCCCGGCCCCGGCGAGGAAAGCAGCGGGCGCTCCCGGGCGCGCGGCGGGGTCTCTTTTGTCCGGCCCGATTTTTTTTCCAGAGCGGAATATCATGCCTGAAAATGTTAAATGAAAAACATGTTACGACTATGTGATGCTACAGTTATTTATTTATTTTTATTTTTATTTATGTGGCCAAGAGTATATCTCTTGGTGGCTTACAGAAAATTAAAAGTAGAGGACATTCATCCTGGGGAGAAAGAGAATACAAATAGATTACTACAAATGGCAGATTCACAGACCATCATAGCTCAGTGCTTGTGAGAAGAGTCAGGTCTTTTAGGCTCTTTAGAGAACAGGAAGGGTTAGAGTCATGTGGACTTCAGAAAAGATGCTGTTCCAAAGAGCAAGGACAGAAAATGCATACCTCCTTGATCCTATAAGGTTATGTTTTGCGATAGACAGGAGCCCAAACACAACAGTCCCATTATGTTTTATGGAATGGGCAAAAGCAGTTGGAGAAAAGCAGTTGTGCAAATATTAAAATCCTATGCCATGCTGGGCTTTAAAGTTTATTAGCATCTTAAACAGTCAACAATAACTCGCCATGGCCAACTCATAGCTAATTTGCCATGGGACAATTCACCATGACCAACTTGCCACAGGACAGCTCACCATGGGACAAGAGTTACACTAATATTGAAGAAACAGTGCAATTATAATTAATAATTAAAAGATGACAAAGGGACAAAATGAAATGTGAATGGTAAAAATTAAAATATTTTAAAAACTATTTTAAATAATTAAATTGAATTGTCCCACAGCGAGTTGTCTTGCAGCGAATTGGCTGTGTTAAGTTGTAGACCCTTTAAGATGCTAATAAACTTTAAAGCCCAGAATGGCATAGGATTTGGATATTTGCACAACTGCCTTTTTCCAACTGATTTTGCCTATTCCATAAAATATAATGGGACTGGTGTGTTCGGGCTCCTATCTATCACAAAATGTAATCTTATGTGACCTGGTATGGCTGACTTGGTAGTTGAACAGGTGCAAAAAAATCAAGTAACCTTTTACACTACAAATATCTTGGCCCAGAATCCACTGAATCTGGACAATTAATAGGTTAAAATAAACAACAACATAATAATGCATATGATACAGCTACTATGAGACATGGTGACGCAGTGGTTAGAATTCAATACTATATGCTACTTCTGCTGACTGCCAGCTGCCACCAGCTCAAAGTTGACTCAGCATTCCATCCTTCCAAGATCGCTAAAATGAGGGCTCAGATTGTTGGGGACAATACGTTTAAATACTCTTTAAACCATTTAGAGAGGGCTGTAAGGCACTTCTTTAAAGTATACAAGTAAGTGATACTGCTGTTGCTACTAAAAAGGCAAATACGATCTTGGCATGTTTTTTTTAAAAAAAAAAACACCAAATTTTATTAATTTTTAAAGACATACAAAACATAGATACACAAAAATACAAAACATAAAAGCATAAAAAATCTCTTTTCTGAAAGTTGCTTAGTCCCGGGTTATAACTCTTGGTACAGACACAAATTCAAATTCATATTCATTTTACATACCATTTCATATATTATTAACATTTTCAATTTTCTATATAACTTCTCCTCACTTTTAAATTTTCTCAGTTTTATTTTATTGATCTCCTCTCAATTCGAATCATAATATTTATTATTCTTTGTCTGTTCTATTTCCAACCATCCATTTATTTTTCTTCTTTAAAAAAGAAGAAAAACTTCTCCTGTACACTAAATGGAGTATGATGCCTTTATCTCCTTCCCCTATATTTATAATACTTAATATAAAATACATAACTTACATTGGGATTCTGTCTGGTACATTCTAAAATTTTACTATATTATCAAAAATAATACAAATCTATTCATTAATATTGATATTCATTTATATCTTAAACATCTAGCACATTACTTTTCAGTTAAATCACATACTTTTATGGGAGCACCTATTTTCCATAGTTATTCCTCCCCCACCTCACATATTATTGCTCATTATTTCATTACAATGTTCCTCCTTCTTCTACTTCAAATCTCTCATTTCACAAAAAATTTCGCTAATATACCATAATCTAATCATTAATATTAACAATCATTTATATCTTAAACATTTTATCCATTTCAATTAAATATCATGCCTTTGAGGGAACACTTATGCTTTCCAAAAATTATTACCCCCCCCCCACATCACATATCTTAAATCATATTTCATTACAGTTCTCCCTTTTTCTTAACAAAAATTTCACTAGTTTATATTAAATATTTTATCACATTTTAAATTACATATTATTTCCAATTTTCTATGGTTATTTCTAAATACAAATATAAAAATGCAATCTTATGTACCTTTCTAGAATCCCAATTTCAATAAGATTTATCCATTATCTCGAAAAAACTTTGGGTTCTTCACATCTTGCTCCCCACCATTAAGGCTTCTCATCCCTTCCTTTCTCCCTTGCTTCTTCTTCTCTTTGTCCTCTTTAACCCCTTGTCTCTCCACCTCTCTTTTCTTCTGCTTTCCCTCTTTCTGTTGTTTCCTAACATAATGTCCCTTTTTCACCTTATTCTTCTCTTTTGGGGTTGTTTTTCCAGATCTTAAAGTCTTCTTTTCCTTTTTCTCTTTCTTTTTCCCTTCTCCAACCAAAGTTATTTGTTCATCAAAGATGGCTTCTTCTTTGTCCCCATCATCCTGTTGCTCATTCTGCTTCACATAAGTATAAACCGCCATTTCTAAAAATTGAAAAAGAGTGCCAAAAACATCTTTCCCTTCTTGCTTTTCTTTTTCATATTTTTGATATACAAGTTTCAGTCCATCCACAAATGATGCCATTGTGTAGAGAAAAAGTTTTTCCAAACAACCACCCAAATGTTTTTAATCAGAAATAATTCTCAAAAGTTCCAAAATCACCAAACAATCCAAACAGGCTGTTTCTTTTAAATACCTTCTTCTTCTTCACTTTCTCTTTCTGGAGTTAAAGTTTAATCACAAAGTTCCCTTTTAAATATATATTTTTAGAAGTCTTATTGATGTTTAGTAACTCTTTAAAATTCTAGGCAATCTTCTCCTTATTTTCAAATTTTGCTCCAATTTATTTTTCCCCTCTCCCTTCCCACTCACAGCCAGAAGAGTTTTTTCCATCCGCTATCACGTTAGCAAGGAGAGTGGAACAAAAAAAAAAAAAAAACTTTCCCTTTTAGAATATTCGCAGCTTGTTACTCTCACAAGAAACAATATATACTTAGCAGCCTTCAAGGTTCCAGGTCACTTTCTTTTGCCTTGTCCCGATTGAAAGCAACTTTCACAATTCTTCAAACTTTCTCCCTCCTGCACCTGCTTGTCCGGCTGCAGATTTCTTCGTGGCAGCCATTGCTGACCGCCGTTCCTCCGCCTCGGGAAAAGGGGTTTTTTGCCGGCTGGGGAGGGGGTCTGCGACACCCCCAAACCCCTTTCCGGCTCCCCCCTGTCTTCAGCTGCCTCTACGGGGCAGCTATATCCCCCAGATCCAAACGGATCGGGGGAACCTTGGCAGTGAACGCAGCAGGGATCGCGCGGTGTCGCGAATCCCTGCCGCCACCGAAACCTTGCAAACCGGAAGTCTCGATCTTGGCATGTTTTAATGGGCATAGAGTCCACATGTTTTAATGGGCATAGAGTCCACATCAAAATATCACTATTTCATTCTACTCTGCCTGGTCCAAACCCCTCATGTAATATTGTATTCAAAAAGAACAATAACGTATTGGAACAAGTTTAAAGAAAACAGTGCAGGGTCTGAAAATCAAGCCCTATGAGAAACATTAAAAGATGTTGGTCATCTCTAGTCTTTAGAAGAGATGATTGAAGGGACATAATAGGCTTTAAAGAGTTCTTATACAGTAGATGGAGTCAGCTTATTCTCTATTATCCCAGTCAGCAGGATCAAACTAATAGTTGAAAGCTACAGGGAATTAGATTCAGGATAGGTGTCAAGAAGAGCCTCCTGATATATAGCTGTCAGTTTGTATAGCTGCCATGCAAAATGATGAGTTGTCCTTCTCCAGAGGTCTTCAAACAGGCTGGATGGTCATCTGTTAGATGCACGCACAGCTGGATTCTGCACTGAGTAAGAGGTTGGAATATACTCTTAAGGTTATTTCCAACTCTAGATTTTGTGATAATTTTTGAATTTTTTTCATAGATACATATATAGCAGATCATATTTAATTTAAGCTCTAGGTGGCAGCATTTTGCAGCTAAATGTATGATATTTAAAAAAACATATTTAACAGATGCTGTTTTAATTTTTAAAAGTACTTTTGTTCTACATTAAAATCAAATAGGACATTTTTCACTTTGACAAAAACATATTTTAAATCTGTGCCTAAAGTAATGTTTCTTAAATTTTACATATGTACCCAATGCTTAAAATTTGTCAGGAAAGAAACATTTCTGTTTTCAGTTTCATATCTTACAAAATTGTTGTAAGTAGCTATGGGAAATTATTTAATATGTGAGTACATATACAATATATTTATATAAACAGAAACTGCAGTAGTTTATTAGGAAGGTCTTCTGAAACATATTGAATTCTCTTTAATAAACGGTTAAGGTTAGGGTGTCTTCATAGTAGGATGCCATAATAATCTAAAGTGCAAAGAAGGATATATTAAGGAAATGCCTTTGTTAAAAATATGTCTATAAAAGAACAATGTACTTGTAGATCCCCATATATTACTAAATTAGTCTCCAGGTTCCTCATTATGCTGATTATGTAGAATTGTTGAAAGTTGTAATTCACCATAATTAAGAGGATGACAACTTTCCCTACTTAACGTGCCACCTACACTAAGCAATATCAATTATAATTCTAATAAAATAATTCTTCAAGCAATCACATATCTCAATCAGATGTTTATTTTGGGGTATACAATGTTTTTGTCTTTCAGAAATACAAACTAATATCTGCTGTAATTTTTTTTAATCCCAGAAGAAGGCAGTAGCAAAATATTTCAGTAAAGCTGACAAGGAGACTGGATTCAGTCACCAGGAATTGAATTCTACTTTTTTAATTATTTTTTTAAAAAAATCTAAATATATATAGGATATTGAGGGGGGATTAGATTGCTTTTTGTTTGCTTATATAATGTCTGTTTTAATATTCCAAGGCTTAGTAGTGTGTGATTTATTTATATCACAAAGAACTAACAGAACTTGATTTAAAAATTTACTTTTGCACTATATTGTGTTAGATAAGATCCAGTCCATTTTATCTATTTATCCCAACCACAGTTATTTTTGGATGCTTTGGATTATCCATATGCATTTCATTTTCATGTTACACTTTGTTGCAAAATGAAGAGAATTGTTTTTCTTGGTGTATAATCAGGGCAGGGGCTTGATAATTTTCTGGTTTTATTAGTGACTTGAGCATGGAAAGAGACATTTTACAGGGATTTTGATTTTTATGACTAGGCTGTTTCAAGTGGTTGTTCTTTCATTTACCCATTTATACATTCAGGATGTTTTCAATATAGTGGATGTTGGTCTGAACTCTTCAAAGTTTCTTTTCCATGCATAGTATTTACATATAATATACATAAAGCTATGGGAGAAGTTGTCCAGAGTTGGGAGTTTAGTGGCACTATTATGCTAATGTATAGCTTTTGCTCTCTTTTCTATCAAAACCTAAGAATTTTCTAAATGAGACCCTAAAATAGTAGATTGGATGAGGATGAACAAGTTAAGGCTTTATCCAAATTATATAGGACTGTTTCAGATAAGTCATAATGCAGATTAATAATAGAATTCAACTTGCACTGATTGGGATTATATTTATTTATTTAATATATATCCTACCTTTATTATTTCTTTAAACAACTCAAACTCAAGGCAGCTAACATACATAATACTTCTTCCTTCCTCTTTTCCCCACAACAACAACAACCCTGTGAAGTTTGGGCTCAGATTGGTCTCTAAAGTGAGACTAGAACTCATGGTCTCTCACTTTCTAGCCAGATGCTTTTACCACTATACCACACTGGCTTTCAATCAAATTGCCTCTAAAATAAACATCCACAACCTAAATGCTCTCCAGTTCTCAGCTCTTTTTTAGAAAATGTTGAGAATTGTAGTTAAAAGTATAGATAAAATGCGGATTGAGAATGGCTATTGTAAATAGCCTGAGTCATAGTTTGGATGTGCTTGTGAATTTACCTACATATGCCTAGAATATATATTACATGGATTTGCACTCTACATGAGCTACCTTTGAAAAATATTTGGTGACACTAGCTATTCCTGAATGCTGCATTGAAGACTATTGACAAGTGCCTGTTAAAAGATATATGACTGCTCTAGGTTGAGTTAAAGTCTAATTATATTCTATAAATTGCAGATTGAGACTGCACGTGTACCCACACACACGCACACACATACACACACAGAGAACACACACATTATCCTTCATTAGCTTGCCAGGATTTAGGTTATTTAGGACTTTAATCCTGCCATCTTTTAGATACATTTTTATAAGAATGAAAGAGAAACAATTTTCTGGCTGTTTCTGTATTTATAATTCTTCATAAAGGAAAGCATGACTAAACTGTCCTTTTGAGCAGATGGTTTCATGTCAAACTATATAAGAGTATATTGTTTGATTGTCGTGTTGTTCCTTTGGTTTAAATGTACTTAAGTATGCATATATTAATTCATACCAACTAGGAAATTATAATTAAGTTCCAAAAAAGATGACATTGAGAAACAAATTTCTATTTATATTTCTGTTTCAGTATGTCTTGCCTTGTCTTCATGAGGTAATAGTTGTGAGAAAGCCTGTGTATATATAAGAAAAATTTGGCTAGTTATAGGCTGTTAATTTGTCAGAATGTGTTTTTTATGTAGGTACAGATATAGAAAAATAATTGACTATGTCCGAGTTTTATTTATTGAAATGTATTTTATTTTAATATATTTATGTCCTTTTGTTTTCCAAGTTAAGTGACTTGTTTCACTTCAATAACTATTCATTTTTCTAAAGTTTATCTGGTGATGATTCTCTTTAGCTAATATTTTCAATTCGTTATGCCTAGGTACTGCAGGGGTCTCACAACAGGGATGATTCTACATGAATTTGCTGAAATTCTTAAGCAAATGCGGGTGAGTTAAGGTTGAATTTCTATCCTTAACTCTCACATTTTCTTGCTTTTGTGGGTTTTAAGTTATTACTTTAAGATGCAGTCATTTTGGCCTACATGTATCAATTCTAATAAATGACCAGTTATATGGAGGTGTTTTGCTAAAAGTTTTCTAACTTATAGAAAATTCTGTGTAGTTGCCAATAGATACTAGATCTAAGTGCATTACTTCTTGAATCACCAGTCATATTTAAACATGGAATTTAGACAATTATGGTCAAAACTTTAAAGTATTTTTTTAAATATCTGCTTTAAAAAAGCAAGTTTGTATTGATTATCTCTAGAGTATAAGTATTATATAACCAGCCAAGCTGGGTATTGCCTATCTGATATATCATTTATCAGGTGCTAAATATTTTACACTACTAGGCAAATGGCAAAACCAAGAGATGTATAAGATGATTTTTCCCAGATCAAAAATTCTGATAAAGCTTTGATAAAACTGATTTTTATATACCACAAACTAGACAACACAATTACGATTTAAAAAAAAACCCAATACTATTACAAGGAGAGCTATGCAATATTTATACACAAGTGTTAGAAGTATAACTTAAACCTGCAACTGCAAGAAATTTCTATTGAAACGTTTTCTTTATCTTGCCCACTTTGCTTAAGCATTACAGCACATCTTTAGTGCTTTGCTTAAAAGCACCAAAACATTTATCAACACTTGAGACATACTGTTGATAAATGAGAGACATTTATGAGACTTCAATCCTGAGGCTTGCAATGAAAATATAGGAGTAATCAAGATGGGGTATCTTGTTAATATTAACAAAACGATACGATGTTGAAAACCATATGTTCTAGTTTAAATTTCAAGTAAGAATTTATAAAATAGTATACCGGCTTCAAAATATTTTCTTTACTATTATTTATTCCAGAATGTTCTAATGTATTATCTCTATTTTTATATATATTTAATGTATATACCAATATACATTAATATATATATAGTAATATATTTAATGTATATACCAATTCTTCAATTAGAGACATTGAGTTAATTTGCAGCATTATTAGTACATAAATATATTTTGGAATTTAATAGGAAAACCCACATGAAAATGTATGTGTGTGTAATTTGTAATAATCTAGAAAACAAACACATAGTATACAAATCCCTGCAGAAAATGTATTAATACTGGAAAAATTAATTTCAGACTTTTTTTCCCTTTAAAAGCATTTTTGGACTCTGAAAAGAAGCTTTTTTCTCATCGAATATTGTCGAGGGATGAATGTATTGATCCATATTCAAAAACTGGCAACCTTAGGTATGTATTGTGAATAGACTGTTGTTTATGGAATAAATATACAAAATACATTGGTGGAAATAACAGATAAAAAAATTAAATATTACAAGTATTTCCTGTATTCTGAACTTACATTTCAGCTACATGCACAAGTATTTCTGTCAACTTTGACTGAAAAGAAATATTTGTAATAGCTAAATTGAATGCTGTGTTTGTATCTCTATATGTTAGAAAAATCATTTGTCCTAACCTTTATTTTGTGTATTTCTTTCTAAGTTATACTTTGGTAACAAAAATGAGTACCAATTTATATTAATTCTTAAAACATTACTATTTTGTAGAGTACATTTTGGATTTTTTGTTGTATTTTAATAATTTATGATGCTAAATATATTGTCAAACACAAGAAATCAAGGACCAAGCCTGTTCAAATGAGTATAAGTTTATTCCTTGCTACCTCTCTACAAAAACCTGAACTCTCAGTCAGGGGAGATTGGCAATAGATAAGAGTCAGTGGAATTCAAAAAGGGCTGGACTTTGAGTTCTTGTGGCCTGAGGGACTCCATACCGATGATGCACCAGACTCCTTCCTTGGGCTCAGCTGGTCATCTACATTTATCATGAGAATAATTCTGGTTTTGTTTGTTGTGTTGATTTTTTAACTCATTTATTAAAATTGAATAGTGTATAACAAAAATTATAATTGATGTATGTTCCACCTTACTAACGTCTGTGCATTTTATTTAGACTGTCAGGATCTTGCCGTTGCTTTTTCTAAACTATATTGCATGAACTTTGTTTTTTGTCAACTCTGATTTTTTCTCTTGCTGCCCCTTCTTTAGTAATTAAGCTAAAGTATCCCCTAAGCAAAATCATATCTGTTTTTATCTTCATCTGAGATGGAATTCCTTCTGTACCTACTTACTGGTTGCTTTAGGCAACAGAGGATCATACTTGACCAGTTAGTTGGTGGTAGAACTGAATGTCAGATGAACCTAAAAAAAATGACTGTTTGCTTATATGTTTCTGTCAACTTGTCATAACCTACTAGTAATTATTTTAGAGTTATCTAAAAGTAGATAATCAAAATAAATTAATTTTGTTCCCTGGTTGTAGGAACTTATTTCCTTGTGGGGATTCCATGGTTTGCATTATTGATGACAGAGAAGATGTTTGGAAATTTGCACCTAATTTGATCACTGTGAAGAAATATGTATATTTTCAGGGTATAGGTGATATTAATGCACCACCTGGCTCAAAGGAAGCTCAAATGAGAAAGAAAGGTAACTGTCCAATATACACATTAGTGTGAAACTAAGTTCTAATTTTCGATGTTTGCATCATACAAAGACAATTGTCTTTACCTTTGTTTAAGCAAACTATTAACTAATCTAAGACAGTGTTTGAAAACCAACAGAATCAAATTTTTCTATTATACATTTAGCAGATATCTATAATCACTTTTTAAAATGATTACAAGATTGCTAGAAATTGATACCGTATATACTCGAGTATAAGCCGAGTTTTTCAGCCCATTTTTTGTGCTGAAAAAATCCTCCTCGGCTTATACTCGAGTCAGATTCCCCTCTGAAAAAAAAATGGTGTGGAGCTCCGGAGCTGGGCAGGCGCTTCCCTGCTTCCGTGTTTCCTTTGCAACTTTTAAGCATGGGGGTAATCGGAAGCAGAAAAGTTCTTGCATGAGGATATATTTTTTCTTTTTTTAACTGTTTTTAGGGGGGGGGAAAGACCCACCGCCATGTGAGAAGGCTCAGACACGAAATCTATCCGCCCGAAAATAAGTGTGTGTGTGTGGGGGGGAATTTTAACAGAGGGAAGATGTAGGGAGAAGGCAAAAGCGACGGAAGATCCTTCAGGGAAACTGAGGGGAGACTCACCCTTGGTCCAGATGAGCCCCTTCCCGCCCCTAAGGAAGCAGAGGCAGCCAGCAAGGGCAGGCAAGCCCGCTTCACAGACTCTGTCCGTCCTCACTCCCACCCACCCAAAGCCACGAAGTCCCCCAATCGCGCAGCCCAGAATCGCCCTCCCCTCGGGGCAGCAATGACGGCCGGTTTTTCCCGAGACAAGAAGCTCCGCCGTGCAATGAAAGCGCCCTGGCTCTAGGCTCAGAAAACAACGCGAGCCGAGGTCGCTTCGGCTCCGCTCGGCTTCTCCAACATCCGGCACCGCCCTGTTCTATGTGCCGGGCCCGGCAAGTCCGAGCAGCCAGCGTGTGGAGCAGTGCGGCGCCGGAGATCATTGGCTGCCTCTTTCGCAGCACGGGAGGCCTCCCCCGGCTGGCCAGCTGCTCTCCTCCTCTGCCTGTTTGTTCTGTGTGACCGAGGAGGAGGAGACCGGCCGGCTGGTTGGGGGAGGCTTTCTGCGCCGAGGGAGGCGGCTGTTGGTGTCCGGCTTTGCTCCGCTTCTCCGGCGCGGCCCTGTTCTTTACTTGGGCAGCCGGGCGCCCGCAACGGGAAGGGAAAGGCAAAGCGCTTTTGCCTTTCCCTTCCCGGCTGGGGCTGTTGGGAGTTGCTGCCGCCGGTGGGGCCCCAGTCCCACCGCCTCAGGAAGGGAAAGGCAAAGCGCTTTTTGCCTTTCCCTTCCCGGCTGGGGCTGTTGGGAGTTGCTGCCGCCGGTGCGGCCCCAGTCCCGCCGCCTCGAGAAGGGAAAGGCAAAGCGCTTTTTGCCTTTCCCTTCCTGGCTGGGGCTGTTGGGAGTTGCTGCCGCCGGTGCGGCCCCAGTCCCGCGTCGCCTCGGGAAGGGAAAGGCAAAAAGCGCTTTGCCTTTCCCTTCCCGTTGCGGACGCCCGGCTGCCCAAGTAAAGAACAGGGCCGCGCCGGAGAAGCGGAGCAAAGCCGGACACCAACAGCCGCCTCCCTCGGCGCAGAAAGCCTCCCCCAACCAGCCGGCCGGTCTCCTCTTCCTCGGTCACACAGAACAAACAGGCAGAGAAGGAGGAGAGCAGCTGGCCAGCCGGGAGGCCTCCCGTGCTGCGAAAGAGGCAGCCAACGATCTCCGGCGCCGCCCTGCTCCACACGCTGGCTGCTCGGAGTTGCCGGGCCCGGCACATAGAACAGGGCGGTGCCGGATGTTGGAGAAGCCGAGCGGAGCCGAAGCGACCTCGGCTCGCGTTGTTTTCTGAGCCTAGAGCCAGGGCGCTTTCATTGCATGGTGGAGCTTCTTGTCTCGGGAAAAACCGGCCGTCGTTGCTGCCCCCTGAGGGGAGGGCGATTCTGGGCTGTGCGATTGGGGGACTTCGTGGCTTTGGGTGGGTGGGAGTGAGGACGGACAGAGTCTGTGAAGCGGGGCTTGCCTGCCCTTGCTGGCTGCCTCTGCTTCCTTAGGGGCGGGGAAGGGGGCTCATCTGGACCAAGGGTGAGTCTCCCCCTCAGTTTCCCCTGAAGGATCTTCCGTCGCTTTTGCCTTCTCCCTACATCTCCACTCAGGTGTCCGGCTGAGCCCCAGCCCGTCGGGAGTTGCTGCCGCCAGTGCGGCTCCGGTCCCGCGTTGCCTTGGGAAGGGTGGGGCAAAACCAGGAGCCGCTGAGCCTGAGCCTCCGGTGCCGCTGCTGCTGTTGCAAAGCGCTGCTGCGGCTCTTCCTTTTTGCCTTTCCCTTCCCGAGGCGACGCGGGACTGGGGCCGCGCCGGCGGTAGCGACTCCTGACTCAGGGGGCCTCCGAGGGAGGGGAAGAGAGTGACTCCTGCCTCCCGCTGTCATCATCATCTTCTTCTTTTGGGTTAGTGAATCAATTAAACCTTTCATGATAGTGAGATCGTTTCCCAAATTAATTATTTTTATTTTTGAAATTTACCAGTAGCTACTGCATTTCCCACCCTCGGCTTATACTCGAGTCAATAAGTTTTCCCAGTTTTTTTGTGTAAAATTAGGTGCCTCGGCTTATATTCGGGTCGACTTATACTCGAGTATATACGGTATGTAGAAATGGTTTTTATTGGATGGGAAGTCATCAATGCTAGTATAAGGTAACTTACACTTATCAACTATATTTTAAAAGCTGCCTCCTTTTAAGAATAATTTTGCATTGTAATTATATGTGAGCTTTTTCAACAATATTAGGATAGATTTTTAACAGAAATAAATCGATATAGGGAGAAAGAAATGAAGTATTTTTCTGTGGTATGTCCTCAGCCTGGATTCTTTTGTCCTACTACTTGCAACTTTAAAAGTAGAAGTGAGAGAAAGAAAGTTGTTCTAAAAACACATAATAACTTGTCTGTCATCTAATCTGTAACCAGCTTATTAATCTGGCTCAAGCAGATCCAAATTAGGCACCTCAACTTGAAAAGGAATTAATAACCACCATAGATGCTTCTCTGAATAGCTCATACATTGTGTTGAACTATAATTTATCCATAATTGATAGTGGTTTGTCTTGTAGACAAAAGTAAGATATAAACTGTGATTTATAAACCACAATGGTTGGATTTATATGTTGTGCTTAGCCAAATAAAAGCCCAACGAGCACAGTGCATTGTTTGAACCCAGCCAGTGACAGTAGGACTAAATGTGCTTTATTACAAATTGGACTTAATTAAAGCAGACTGGTGAATAACAGCAGATAGAGCCAGTTACACACTTCTTATGTATGCCCCCCCCCCCACTTGTGCTGTTGTATATTCATAAGCGCTCTTTACATGATGGCTGAAAAATAAGGGTGTAATGTTCTCCCTGCCTCTAATTACATGCCGAGAATGTTCTCTGCTGTTTATCTCTTATGAAAAGTAAGACAAAAGAGAGTTAGTCCAGGCTATAGGTGACATTTATGAAAATGGACATCTAAATATGTAGAAACAGAAATATACAATTATATTTTTTTCAATGAACTGTGTCATTATGCTGAAGCACATCGGCCCAGGGGCCAGATCCGGCCCGCGGGGTGATTAGATCTGGCCCGCAGGGCCACCCTGGAAATGGCGAAAGACTGGCCTGCGGTGCCTCTGCCAGCAAAAACAGAACTTGGGTGGGCTGCACACAGCCCTCTTCAGCTCTGTTTTCATTGGCAGAGGGTTACTTACAGGAGGCCATTGCAGCCGAAAACAGAGCTCAGGAGCCTGTTTTCTCTGGCAGAGGGCTTGGGCCACCACAGGCACCCCTGACACGAGTGATGTCGAGCTGACCACACCCACTCTGGCCACGCCCACTCTGGCCCTCCGAGGTAAAATACAATCCTGATGCAGCCTTCAATGAAATTGAGTTTGACACCTCTGTTCTAATAGAATTCACACTATCCAGCTGGTATACTTCAGTTAGGAAAATGATATAAATGGAATAATCTCCTTGATCTCTTTTGTACTCAGGGAGATAATACATTCTAATTGTATGAATTTTAAATAGAGATATAATCTTGTAGCTGAAGATGAAATAATGTGCTTTTCACTATTTTGTGTAGCCATAAATAATACTGTTTTTAACCCTGAATCAATTAAATCTCTGTGCAGCATCAAAATATAATTGGCTCGGCTTCTTTCCCTCCCCGTGGATAGGGGTAGGGAAGGGGGAATGTCATTAACTAATTTCCATGGGGTGTTTTTTGTATTCCTTATATGATTATTACAAAAATCATGCAGGCCCAGGTTTTTGCCTTAAATAAAGATGCAATGTATTTAATTGGATAATTTATATTCTTTGATTGACTTACTTGTGTAAGTTGAATTTGAATTTAATTCATATTGTATATTTAATTTAGCAAATCATTCCTCAAAATTAATGGATGCAGCTGATCCAGCCGCAGTAATAAAAGATTCTGAAGAAATGAAGAACACTGGAAATGTGGAAGAACAGAGCAATGGCATTAAAAAATCTACAAAAGAAGTAAATGGCAATAATTCTGTCAGCAGTGAGACTTCACCATGTGATTTGAATTCTAACAATAAAGGAACAACAGACTCTTTGTGTGATTCTGATCAGATAACAAATGTTCCTAATACAAATAATCAGATGAGCGCCAAGGAATCTTGTGTACCTTCAGATCAGGAAAACAGGAAAACAGGCAAGCAGCAGATTCAAGACAAAACAGCCAATTATTTGGACTTCGAGTTGTCTAGTGATAGTGAAAGTGATAGTGGCCTGGAAGCTAAAAAATCTTTATCTTCTTCTGCCTCTGATAGTGAAAATGAAGGGAAAAGAAGCTGGAAAAAGTCAAAGCATTCTGTGCAGGAAGAAAAGAGTGTACATCTGCAGGAAAACGATACAAATTTAGAAAAAGACGGACAGTTGAACCATTCTGGAGACTCTGTACCTTCACTTACTGTTAATACACATGCCAAAGCTTTGGATTTGGAAACACGTGAAGAAATTGAACAAGATAGCCTTTGTAGTCTAGGAAATGGTTGTGTAGACAAGAAGGAAGCTGAGACAGAGTCTCAAAACAGTGAACAATCTGGCATAACTGTAGGAGAATCTTTAGATCAAAGTATGGAAGAAGAAGAAGAAGATGACACAGATCATGATGACCATTTAATATACCTTGAAGAAATTCTTGTCAGAGTGCATACAGATTATTATTCCAAGTATGATAAATATGTCAGAAAAGAAACGGATGAACTTCCAGATATACGAAAAATAGTGCCAGAACTGAAACAAAAAGTTTTGTCAGATGTTACTATATTATTTAGTGGATTGTACCCTACAAATTTTCCTATAGAAAAAACACGGGAGCATTATCATGCTACTGCACTTGGAGCTAAGATTACAAAAAATCTTGCATTGAATGAAGATGACCCCAATAAGCCAACCCACCTTATTGCAGCCAGAGCAGGTAAATAGAAAGTAAAATTACTTTGAATTTGAAGAATGAGTCTCTCCTGGGTAGCCGTCATGCTTTTCCTTTGTTGTATTAATTAGATCCGTCAGTAAAATTGTATAGCTATGTACTTCTTTTGCACTGAGTTAAATTAAAATTATTTTTTTATTTTCATAAAACATAGTACATCTGAAACTCAATTTTGCCATCATAACTGAAGTACAACATATTCTTATTGAAGCAAATTATAAGACGAATCTCACAAAGTTACAAACGTTGAAACAATTGAAATCTGTATTGTTCATATACATTATTTTAACTCTGCTAAGTTTAGTAGGAGTTGGGTATGTGGAAAGTGTAACCAGAATTGATTTACCACAAACATTTTATTTCCCAAATACTCACATTTGGTTGCTTAAATAGGCACAGAAAAAGTCCGGCAAGCTCAGAACTGTAAAAATCTTCATATTGTAAATCCAGATTGGTTATGGTGCTGCTTGGAACGATGGGACAAAGTAGAGGAACAACTGTTTCCTTTGAAGGAGGATTACTTCAAAACACAAAGGTAACAAGTAATAATTGATTATATAGAGATTCTGTTGTTTATGTGTGACTTGCTTGTGTTTAAAAATTAATGTCCCGCCTTCAGAAAAGGTATTAGAGAAAAATCTCTAAAGCTTGTAAGGGAATGTGAGAATGACCTTGAAGAAAGGAAACAACCAGACGAAAGACGGGAGTCTCCAGTAGAAATTCAAGAAACTTAGAAAAGACTAGTCCAAATGGATAAAAGCAGTTAAAACTGGCAGTGGAAATTTTTTTATTTTCAGATTTGCAAGATTGATGTATACTTTTATTCCTCTTATGTAACCTGTAACATAACAAAGAACAAGTTGTCATAAGAAGAGGCTATGTTGGGGATGTGGACATTCTAAAAGTCATTTATTGCAAGATCAGCTGGACTTGAAGAATAGACCTTACTGAGTTGACTTATGTTCCTCAGCCTTAGCAGGAAGCTTCCCTTCAAGTGAGAGAATGGTTGGGAAATTAAGACAATGGGAGTCAAAGAACTTATGCAGCTTCTGGGAATGGATTGTTTTTAATGGAATTTCTTGTGGACATGTCAGTTACCATATGACTGGACTTAATGTTATAGTTATAAAGTTTTAGTTATAACTCTATAACTATAAAATTCTTTTTTATAAAAGCCTAGATAGTATATCGTTTATAAAAACTATAATAAAGCTATGGAGTTATAAATAATTTTATATTTCTTTGATGGTCATTAAGCAAGTCACAGTTATTAAATGAATCCAATGGTTGTGAGTCCATCTTATCCAATGGGCTTTTTGCTGAAAAATGGCAAAAACTGTTGCAAAACATGATCACATGACTATGGGATGCTGCAACCTGTCGTAAATGCGAGCTGATTGCTAAGTAGCCAAATTACAATCATAACTGTGGGGTAGAACAACAGTTGTAATTTAGAGGATAGATCTTTTTTTGAATCTATCCTGACTTCAAATGCTCATTAAGCAATTGGTTGTAAGTTGAAAACTACCTATAGTTAATAAATGAAGGATTCACTATTGAGTGGATTGAGAATTATTGTGATTAGGCTAGGCCTACAGCCATCCTATGCATACATCCTATGTATACTAATCTAATAAATAGTGGTGTGAAGAAGAAGGAAGATGAACTTTATAGAAATAAGCAAGAGCTACATATTGATCTATGGGATCAGGGAACCAGAGCACTGGGTAATATAGCAATAGCATTTAGACTTATATAGTGCCACGTAGCATTTTACAGCCCTCTCTGGGTGGTTTACAATGTAAGCATTATTTGCATGTTGTCCCAGACAATCTGGATCCTCATTTTACCAACATCAGAAGTATGGGTCAACCTTGAGCCCCATCAGGATCGAATTCCAGGCTGTGGGCAGAGTTTTGCCTGCAATACTGCACTTTAATTACTGCACCACCATTAACTATTCCTAGGGCAGTGCTTAAAGTGCAGTATTGTTCCAGCAAGCCACTGATCCCACTTAGCTCTTGGAGAGAGGTTCTGTACTTTGATTTTTGCCCAATAAACATTGGTCTTATTCCATATAAATAATAGATTTTGTTTTGATGCATTCTGATTAAAATCCAATAAATTATATTGAACTCTTACAGAAACGACTGTTGTTTTTAGTTATTCTACAAATATCAAAAACTTTGTATAAAATGAGAACATTTTATGTGCAAATTTCTGTATTGGTTATGGATGCAGTCGGCCTAATAATATGACAGTTAAAGAAGTAGTGAATACTAGCTGAGTTTCTTTTTTGTATACTTTTTGTCTTTCCTATTTTTGAATAACTTATTTGTTCGATTCAGTATCTTTTTTGAAATTAGCCATACATTATATAAGTGTGTTCTCACAGTTGGTGTTTTAAAAACCTGAGATGGAAGTGAAATAATTACCCATTTTGTTTTTATGTGGCTTTCACATTGGTTCTTATACATAGGTATACTCTCGAGATGAATTATTTTATTAAAATGCAGGTGATTTTCTTTTCATATTTTATATATCATTTTCAAAGAAGGAAACAGGAAAAGCCTATTGCTAACAGTGTTTTAAATATTTAATCTAACAGAGAAAACAGTCCTGCCATGTTTCCAGATATCCCTAGTGCTTTCCAGACTGCCCTTTTTCATCCAACTCCCATTCATCCAAAGTGTCAGCCTGGGCCTGAAGTTCGACTTTATGATCCCAATACTGGAAAACTAATTAGGAAAGGATCTCAGAATTCCAACCAGTCTCTGTATATTCAAGCACCAGCTCCACCTCTCACTTTAGCAGTCCATGGGGAGCATTCTTTATTCAGGTACATAAATATATTATTTTCCTCTTTTCTATTATATTTAACATGGAAATAAATAATTCATATTATATTTATATATTTTATTTTTTCAAGCAGCGCTTTATTAAAAAAACTGAAAAGCAGTGTAATGCCATTTTTAATATTTAATAAAGTATTTGCAATACCTTTATAAGAATTTCAAATTTCTGTACATCTTGTTTTCAGTTTAAAGTATCCAATTATGACTGTGAATCTGTTACATAGGATAATATAATTTCTTACTCTTTCCTGTAATTGCCAGAAAGGAAATTATAAAAATTGCGGAGAAATACAGATAAGCATTGTTATACTTTACAGAGTCTGATGAGTATTTGTGACATAATAGATGTTATTTTAAAGGTATGAGAGCTATGGCAACAGTTAATTAAAAACTTTGATGTACTTTGCTAAACTGACTTGTTTTATATTTTTAATTTTAGTAGCAAAACCTCACACTTCTAAACACAATTTCTATTTTAATAATATTACCTTAGAGTATGAATCAGTATCTGTCCAAATAAAATTATAAGTACACAAAGCACTTTTAAAACATACACATACTTTGAAGTCCTTTGTTCTGAACTCTCTTTTTGTTTTTATAAGTTCTTTCAGTGGTGGAAAGCTTCCTAAACTTTTATCTTGATCCTGGCAAGAGGGGAGCTGGGAGGGTATTCTAATTGATACTTCCTTTAGAATTCTTTGAACTATCACAGGAAATTCCAAATTGAGCAACATGATTAATAATACATTTTTCCATTGTACGGATTTTGAAATGCCTCTTTATATCATGCCAAAACTGGCATTTTATTCAGTTCCAATCATAACACATTTAATAAGGACGTCTGAATTTTCAGAGCCGTTCAACCACATCAGCAGCTTTTTGATGAAGAAGAAGTTCCGGCAAGTGAAAATGAGGAGCCTGGCCCATCCAGGAGGAAGCGCCAGCCAAGTATGTCTGAGACTATGCCACTTTATACTATGTGCAAGGAGGATTTAGAAAGTATGGATAAAGAGGTAAGCTAGAATAATTGTTCATTAAGTTTTAAAAAATTAGTAATGTATAAACAGGCCATCATTTTGGCTAGGTACTTCCTTTTGGACTTCCTTTTATTAACATGCCCCAGGATGAGGAAATGACAGTTAAGTTCAAAGATAACTTCTTTTGTTTCCATTTATTTAATAGGAGTAATAATATATTTATGTTTCATCCACTTTAATGAGTTACATCATTTTTTTTCATTGTCTTCTTAGCAGAACTTATTTCAAACAATGGGTATTTTGAACTTTAGAGAAGTATCTTTGCTATTGTAAATGAGGGTGTAAAAGACGTATAACAATTACTATTTTGGTAAATGAGAGCTCATGCATATCAATTATTTAATTTTTTAAAAATGAATATTATATGTAGCTGTGCATCAAATATGTGGAACACCAGCTGTAATATCTAAATACAAATTTTAGCTTCAGTAGATCAATCCTGCATACACATATTTTGTATTTATTCTAAAATTTATATTAGAGTAGTTTTAGGTAAAGTCAAGGCCACAGAATAATGTAAAGGTATGGATTCTCCAGAACCTTTTAACACTGTACAGAAAAAAGTTATAAATTAAACAGAAAAATGGTTCATTTCAGGGTTGACATAAAATATGACTCTGTGATGAAATGTGAAAACAACATATAAATGGTAGTGATGCAAACGCTGAGCTGTTTATTACCTTGGACTAATCCAAATGATTCATTCCCTATTTTTGGAAATATAAAATCCAGCTTTCTGATTCCATAGCCTTTAGGAGTACAGAAGATTTTCTTTTAGAATTTTCTTAGTTTCATATCTCAAACTTCATCAAGCGATGTAAAAAAAGTGGACATGATTCCTTCTTTAGTTTTCAAATACACATAGTTCTTTTCTATCATGTGCTAATAATCTTTGTCCCGTGTGAAGTTTTTGAGATGTTTCTTCAATTATTGGAAAAAATCACGCATAAACAAGACCATGAGTATTTTTGCTTTGTCTACCTTTGTCATAGAAAAGTTTTCATACTTTTATTTAATTAAAGCTTTAAATGAAAAAAAAATCATGTAGTGCTTTTCATTGAGATTAAATCAAATCAAACGTGCAAATGTCACATTTTGAATATCCAAATTGAAAAGACATCGTTTAAAATATGTTATTTAAATTAGTGTTTTCATTTTTTTTCCTGAATTCTTTTTCACTCCCAACTAATATTCCTTCACAGGTTGATGATATTTTAGGAGAAGGTAGTGATGACAGTGACAGTGAAAAAAAGAAAACGGAAGAAGAAAAGCAAGAACCACATAGTACTACAAAAGAGACTCTAAATATAAAAGTGGAAGAAAGACCAGTATCAACATCATCAAGTGAAAGAAGTTTGACAGGCAGTATACCCAGGTATTTATTAACATTCTCAAATGACTCCTACGCTTTGGATTTTAAACACAGAAAGCAACAAGTTAAATAGTTGCCAGTAGTTCATTAAAGCCATGGCTATTTGTCTGCCTCTGTATATTGAAAAAACAGGTAGTCATTGACTTATAACTATTTGTTTAATGACGGTGCAAAGTTACAGTGGTGCCAAAAAACTGGTCCTCACAGGTGTCACAGCATTCCCCATGGTCACAAGATAAAAATTCAGGCATTTGATAACTGGAATGTATCTGTGATACATACACTGTCCTGGAATCACATGATCATTATTTGTGCTTTGCCTAGCGGGCTTTCGACAAGCAAAATCAATGGGAGAAGCCAGGCTTGCTTAACATCCATTGTGGTGATTCATCTAACAATTGCAGCAAAAAAGGTCATAAAATTGGACATGACTCGGTTAATAACTGCCTTGCTTTGCAAAGCAAATTCTTGTCTCAGTTGTGATCGTAGGCACCTCTATATCCTTCTTAATATATTTTTGAAGGGTAAAGCTATCTGAAATATGAGCAATTCGTTAGGGAATTCCTAAAATATTTTCCTGCTTTCCCATTCTTCTGGAAATCCTGTATCCCTCTAAATGTTTATTACAAAATACCCTATAGAACAAAGGGGGGTGGTTAAACAACCAAACTTGTTTCATTAATGTTAAGACTAACCATACTTTCATGATATACTTTACTATTATAGTTTAATAATTAATGTTTTCTGATTCTTCATGACCTGATGGACGTTATTAACCATGATCTTGATTGTTTAGCATTTTCTCCAAAGACTGGTTTCTAACATTATGTTTCCAAAATATTTAAGACTTAGCTTCCTGATAAGTGTTGTTTTGTTCTCCAGTGAATTATATTTAGTCCAATCACCAGTGTGTTCTCCATCAGGGGTCTCTTTCTGGGAATGTAAATAGAATCATTGGATTGCATAAGTGTCTTCACCACTGAAAGGGATTAGTATTCTTAGCATAAGGCTACAAATTAATGTGCATAATGAGAGATTGAAGTCTGACAAAAACAGAACATTGCCTCATAAAAACATAATGTAAATTTTCCATACAACACAATTGAGGAACAGTTCCTTAAGTACTGTGTTTCTCATATAATAAGGCCGGGTCTTATTTTTTTTTGAGCCCTGAAAAAACGGCTAGGCCGTCTTTTCGGGGGTGACTTAATTCCCCCCCCCCCCTTGCATCTTCAGGCAGGCGGCGACGGCTTGGATGTTGACCTCGGCGTTGGTGGAGCACTTCATATCGGGGTCAATGCAGGCAGCACCATATCCGGGTGTGCAACAAAAGTGCTTCCTAATGGCAAGCCCCCCCATTCCCCCCATTTTGCATGTTTTAATATAGCCCTTAATTTGGGGGGGGGGCTTAATTTCATTTCATGCCTATAAAACATGCTGGTACTTCCTATTGGGGGAGGCCGTATTGTTGGAGAAACAGGGTACTATTCGTGCTGGCAGCAAGTAATACATTAAAAAGATCTTTGTCAAAAAATGGGTGAAAAAGGAAGGCACATAGGGTTATCTATCTCTTCTGTGCCAACATGCTTTCCTTGAACCTACCACTGGATGTATGTATCTATCTATTTTTATGTATTATATTTTACTTGCTAACATTTAGAGGCTTCCCAACTCCAGATGATTCAATAATGCATTTTGGAAGGGCTCAACCACCATTCTTCCCCCAGGCCTGAGAGAACAGCCAGATTTTCACTGACTTTCCAAAGGTCATCAGGGAAGAAGGGATGCTGCTGTCTTAGAGGGCAGCTGCTACAACTGAGTACATAAATGTTTTCCAACAGAACAATTTATTAACTTCATCAAATTTGCTATCAGTTCACTTTTCTTTCTATTGCTTGAAAGTTTTCATAGATCTAAGAAAGTTACAGAACACTAGCTTGTAAATTATACTGATATAATATACTGAGTATCAGGCTTCAGATTCTGAAACGTTTTATCTCTAATAAAAAATACTCTTAAATTGCTGTTGTACAACATAAACCCTATATTATATAGCAGGTATACATATATTGTCAAAAGATTAAATGAAAACCTAAAGTGTTGCAGACATTTTACAGAAATCATAGAATCAGATATTTGTTAATGTGTGTGTGTGGTGGGGGGGGGGGGAGCTGCTGGTCTCCAGAGAAGTGGCCTAAGCTTAGGTAGGGAGCCATACAAGTTAATGATACTCAGCAGAGGTGGTATTCAGGTTCGGACTGGTTCTGGCGTACTGGTAGCATAAATTTTGAATAGTTCGGAGAACTGGCAAATGCCACCTCTGGCTGTCCCTGCCCACCCGTCCCCGCCCTTTCCTGTCCTATATTCCCTTGGTTTTTAGCTCAGTTGATTCGCTCAGCAGAGCGGATTGCTGCGCCTCAGCTGAGCTAAAAAACAGCTCGCCTCACTAGCGCTGACACAGAGGGTGGTTTTTGAGTGCTGCATGTGCGCGCAAAGCGTGCTGTCAAGTAAGAAGATAGAACCGGTAGGAAAAAAGGTAGAATCCCTGTTACTCAGTAACAATAAAACTATAAATGGTCAAAATTCTGGGGCTATACTTCTAAATTTATTATGCAAACTGATGATTTTATGAATCCATCAAGTTACACATACTACATATTATATTACTAAAGCAACACGAACCTAGACTGATAAAAGTAAAGATAAAGATAAAAATTATCATATATGATGATGACTATTTCTCATATTCTGTCTCATCCCAGATCTTTAAATATTATACCAGTACATATTTTTTCAAAGTATTGCTGATAACTAACTGATGGCTAACATTGAATTTTAGTGTGCACTTCTGTTTAATAGTGTTTCTGTCTTGATGTTTCTCAACTCCTTTCTTCTATTTTTTGATAATTTTTTTTAAAAAATTTAAACAGAAAGATACAGCTAATACATACTAATATAAAGTAACACAATAAAAAGAAAGAAATCATAATGGAAAAAAAGCTAAAAGAGCAATAAAGGAAGGAAAAGAAAAATAGAAAAGAAAACATACAAAGTGGTTTCTTTACAGCAATTTTAAGTACAATTATAAATTTACACATATAAATAAAACTCTTTAATTATTTGATTCCAACAACTATCTTCTTTCATAAGTTCATTTTTTCTTTTAATGTGAAAAGTCCATAAGGAGTTTCTAATCAGCAATAAACATAGTATTTTCTCTGTCAAAGGAGACAATTTAGCCATCTCAGCAACTTACATCATCTTCACCAAATATTCCTTTATTTATTAGTACATGTGATAATCTCGCTGCAGTTATATACAGTAACAGAATTTATGATTCCCCCCCCCAACTGTATATCTATCAATTGCAAAAGAAAAACCATTATTTCTAGCTGTGTCTTCTTTAGAAAAAGTGGTCGTCACCACCTCTTCCATGATAATTTGTCTAAGTTGCCATTATTTCTTGCAAAACTTGACCTTGAAGAGGTATCAAACTCTATTCATCAGAGACAAACATGACAGCTTGTTTAGAAGTAGAGAGATCAATGAATTATCATGAGATACCAGGTAAAGCCCTGTAGATAGCAGGAATAGATACAAATTTGCCAAGTACAAAACTAATTTTATATTCACTTTCAGAGAATATTTCAGTAAAAGCAATTCTAGGAGTTCCATAAAGATAGACAAAGACTTTTTTTTTCAGGAGTTGCTTGTATTATATGAAAAGCACAATGCAAATTATCTGAAGTTTATTCAATGAAAAAATTTCAATCAATTGCCAGCTTGTGTTTCACTCCAGTGTACTATCTAATTGGCACAGCTGTTATTTGGATTAATTATATTTCCAGAAACTATAAAGTGATAGAAGATGCCAGTAGGCATGTATTAAGATAATCCTGGATGTTGACAGAAAATGTGCTATTATGAGGAGCTTGCAGAAAACCTTATATAAAATATTCTCAGAAGTCAGCAGTGCTAGAGCTCTTATTGCTCTTTAGGAAACCAGATCAGAATCAGTTTTTAATTTATATTTAGATTAACAGTTAATTCACAATAATTAAAAATCAAATTTAAATCAGTAGAGACGGATAAGTGAAATTTGAAAATAATTAATTTCCAAAACATATATTTCAAAGAGACTATTCTTTACCTTAAAACCATGGCATTAAAAATCTGGCTATATTCAGGGATTTTAGAAACTGCTGCCTTAAAAGATATTTAAAAGTCATTTTATTGAGCACTTTGGATTATAAGAAATATACAGAACTTCCTTTAACTGCCATGTCAAGGTATTTTTACTGTCAACATTATATATGAGCTCAGTAGCAATGTATAGTATTTCCATGGCTCCACCATCCTCTTTGCTTTTCTTTGCTGTGACTAAAACTGAGGTTGTGTTTTACACTGAATGTATTCTTCCTTTTTTAAAAAAAAGGAATATAGACATGTGAAAAAGTATACCCTATACAAAGTTATTTTTCTTTTTATAAACATATGTGGGTAAATCAATATGTTATCTTTATTAATATAAAGATGATGCAATTCAATAAAAAGCTATGAACTTGTAATCATTTACTTAAACTATGCCATTTCCTATTCTGGAAAATTGAAGTTCACCCTTGTTTCACCTGGGGTTGCCCCTTTGGCATCTCATTGTTATGTATAAGGTCCACTTCTGGTTGATCCTCAGTCTCATGACCATTGGTCTCATCCTGAACCACCCTACGGTAGCAGGAAGAATTCATTATAGATTCTGTGATGGCCAAGACCGAGGCCCTGATGTAGCAAAGCAGCCCCAAACTGTAACATTTTCACCTCTGTGCTTTATAGATAGTATAGTTTGACCTAGTGAAATGCTGTCCTTGGTTTTCACCAAACAGAACTTCTGGTACTCTGGCCCAATAATGCCTCATCTGTGCAGAGCACATCGTTCCAGAAATTCTTTGGCTAGGTGTTCTTGAACAAACTTTAATTTTGCTCTGGTTTAAAGGGAAACTTTTCCAGGCAGCCAAGGATTTCCCCTGGCACATTTCCAATGTATATCTATTTTATGCAGCTTATTTCTAATGGTAGACTCATGCTCTTCTGGATAGTGCAATGATTGATATCCAATCTTTTTGAATCCCTTTCCAAAATCATAGACATCTATAACCTTCTTTCTGAAAGCTTCACAGCTCTTTTGATCTAAGAATGGTGGTACCAGACATTTCCACAGCAAGAGTAAATCAAACTAAATGTTCAAGGTTTCAATCAGACAGGTTCCTTCTACCTAGAGCCTCTCTAATGAAGCAAACATTTACACCTGATCTGGTGCACCGTATTCTAAGTTGGAGTATTGAGAGTAGTGAAAAATATTGAAGTTTGTACTTAATTAAAATTAAGTTTATATTTAATTTTTCTACACACAACTTTCACATTTTTTCATTCAAATTACCCAATGGACTACAAAATGTAAATGGTGCATCATGTTCATTATATTCCCATTTATCAATATTATTAAAATAAATATTAAATTGAATTGAAAAAGTACAAGGTTTCACTGACTGATTGCCCATTTAGCAGTTCAAAGTTATGACAGTGCTGAAAAAATAAGATACCCACACTTAATGAGATTTGCAGTGTCCCACAGTCATGTGATCACCATTACGATCAGTTTTCATTGTTCTGTGCCTGACCTGTTGTTTTTCCCATCCTTGCAGAGTGGAGAGATTGGAGAGGAAAAATTACAGGAGAATAAGCACCACTACATTCCTTTTGATGTGTATTCCTCATTGTGTCCCTACATACCCTCTTGTAATCCCTTCGCCACCAATATTCAAATTCATTATAATTCAATGTAATTGGATTGTAATTGTAATCCAAACCGGTTCCAATTGTGGTCAGTAAATGAGGATTTTCTGTAAAAATACTTGTTCACATTTGTTTATTTGTAAAATTTATTGGCCACCTATCTTACTCCAGGGTAACTCTGGATGGTTTACAATCTTAAAAAGAGAAAAACTATACAAAATCTAAAAGGCGTAAATAAAAGACATCTAAATCTGTATTACATAGTAAATACAATTAGGATACATAATCTTACTTCATTATTGTTGCATTCATATTCCACCTTTTCAGCGTTCAAGGTGAAATACATCAGAATTTCCCCTTGTTTTATCCTGATAGCAATAAAATCTGTGATGAATTGGGCCATAGTTTCAAATACATCGTGGTAGTTGACTAGGGCCTTGAACCTCAGCTTTCAAGCCCAGCATCTTAAACTAATCTGCATATACATATTCGTAAATACGTAGAAATACAATGTATGTGTCTTGATACAGATTATACATGCATATAGATATGATTTAGTCAGATGTTTTTGTTGGAAAACATAATGGAAAAATTCTTAGAACAGTAAACTTAAGAGTATCATAATGCCTCTTTCTGATCCCGTGACCATGGATTTTTAGCAGAAGTATTCCAGGTGAAATGCATTTGTGATAATATGTCAAATTCTAATTGTTCTCTTTGAGGAGAAGATTAATAAGGATTTTTATCTGGTATGCACACCCGAGCCATTTAAAATTACTGTCCTTACCCAAACTATTATTTTTCTTATTAAAGTATTTTCAGGTGAATCTTGGAGAAGTAGGGGAGGGAGGTGAATGTTCCAAAACGGGGATCCAAGTATTCAGGAAATTTTAGTGCATTTTTACTTTCTTACACATTCTAACTATTGACCTTGTCTTAAAATATAAATCATATTTTGGAGACAATTTCATCAGAATTAATACTGTGTAATATTGAAATCAATGTCAAGTGCTTGGTGTTATAAAGCATAGAAAGCTTTTATACTTGTGTGGAAAAAAATTCTGATTTTAAAATGAGCATAAATGGTTTATACTGTAGCAAGAAGTTTTATGCCACAGAAGTGGTTTATTTGCTTGACTGTTTTTTGATTCTTGGAACCCTGATAAAGAGGTAAACCTCTTGTGATAAAAAAAAAAATTGGCTGCATTCAGCTGAAGTTGTTTTTCTTTCTTTTTTTGGCTTAGTTTCTCACAGAATCCTGTCAAATTCTCAGAAAACCCAAATGTTCTGTAGAACGTAGTTCGAAAAACTAGGATACAATCAGGAAAATGTTGAACAGATCAAAAACAAATACAGATACTTGCTCATACAATCATTCTACGATGGAGATGAGAAGTTCCTATACATGATAAATAAAATAAATACTTTGAGGATCTGTTATTTCCCTAATGAATTTTAAAATACCATTCAGGTTTCAAGGTACACACACTTTCATAATTAAACAGCATTGGTTTCTATTGAACGTTTTTGAACGTTTTTCAGCTCATCTTACATCAAACTACCCTATTGCTCCTAAAGCATCTCTTAAGTGGGAGTTTCCTTCTGCAAAAGGGAGAAACTGAGAGCGTTCTTGGAGGCACTTTCTCTTCTCAGCACTTTAATCTTCCTAAGCAATGCAGGCAAAAACCTATATTGGACATTATCATTTTACCTACTTCTTGTTTGGGATTTCAGGAGAAGATCTTATATTCAGCATTCATAGGCCTATTGCTGCAGTAACACAGAATCTCTCATAGCACTGGACTTAGCTTAGTTGATCAAAATTCTTATAGCTATTAGTTGGGTTTTAATTACAATTATTATCTGTGTCCGTACCTGCAGGGGTCACAAGCGAAAGCTAGCTGACGATGATGTTGCCAGTGAATCAAGTAAAGGATCGAGCAATGAAGATGAGGAGGGTAGCAGCTCAGAGGCTGATGAAATGGCGGCAGCATTAGAAGCCGAACTGAATGACTTTATGTAACTGAATTTATGCGGAAGTGAGCTTGTTATTTGAGCTTTTTGCAACCACTCAAGATTTGAATGGGCGGGTATTTCCCATCACCTCCAAAAAAAGGTGTATATTTTGCAAATCGCACAGGAGGTGTAATGCGTTATTTTGCAAGGTCTGAAATAGATGTTTTTAAGATACTTATTAAAAGAATGTATACTTTTTTTAAAATGAAAAGTATTAAAGAGGGATTCAGTGTGATATGCCAAAGACATAAGTTCTGTAAAACCTCCTTATACAATGGTGCAAAATTTTGAACTGAAAGATTTTTTTTTTTTTTTAATTGTCATGACGGCTTTGGGAACCAAGCTTCAAAAGGAAAGATCTGAGGAATGTATTGCATGATTAAGCTAAACGGATAGATGAGATGATTTCCTTCATTGTGAAATGTTAAGGAATAAAAAAGGTTTTTTTTTTTACAAGAACATTTTATATTTGTATAGGAACTGAGAAAGGCTGTATGCAAAGCTTTATGGATTCTGCACTTCATGTACCCACCGCTTGCTTCTAAGAGAAATGTAATAATTGACTTTCACGTTTTGTTACTTTATGGATTAGTTGTATTCTTTAAGATTCCATTTAAAATTTAACCTCTATAATTGCAGTTTAAACACGGGCTATTCTGTGTATTACTGTACTGCCATTTAAAAAAATCTTTTATTTTCTGCTGTATTTGAAGGGAATGGCTGCAGGCTAATTCTAGATAGTATTTTATTTCTTTGAAAGAAGAGATGTAAAGTTTTTTGTACATTCTATTTCATATTTGATCTACAAAACAGATTCTTTTCATTTAATAAAAGACATTTTATAAGCTGTGGTTTCAAGTCATGAATTGAAATGTTAATTTCCTAAGACGTATCTTTTCCAAGATTAGATATAATGAATTCTTAATTTTATTTTAAATGAAAGCATGTATGGTAGAATTTTTCTCACTCTTGCTATCTAATCTATTGAGCTAGATTATCTAATTGAACTGACTAGGAATGCTTATAAATCAGTCATACAGTTCTCAATGTGTTTGAATAGATGCTTTATTTTGAGTCATTACTTTTCAAAAAAACACGTTGAGAGGAGGGTTTTAAATTTTAATAAAACTAAAACATCAACATTAAATATCTTTCAATAATACGATTAAGAATTAATAATTTAAGTGTGCTTTCATACAAGTAGATTTACCTAAGTGGAATGTTTGTCTGTAATCCACAATCTTGCATCCTCCAGATAAATTTCAGTTGAACCTGTCTGTTATATCTCCTTGAATAATACCATTCCCTTTGTTGATGTTCTGTCCAAGAGAAAGGAAAGAAAGATCTAACATAATATAAATACTTACTATGTATTAGTGAATAGCTCTTTTTAAAGTATCTTTCTGGTTGAATAGATTGATATAAAATATGCTAATTTCTATAAAGCAAATGCATTTTGTTGGCAAGGCAACTACACATGCTGCTTAGTAGTAAAATTGACCTTGATTTTAGATGAGCTAAAATTTCTTCCTTTACTTGTAGTTAAAAAGTGGGATGTCAGCACCAATGTTATAATTACTGCATGCTGTGTCCTAAAATTTTCTTTATGAACTGATAAATGACACTATTCACTAGAAGCAAAAGAATAACAGAGTTGAAAGGGACCTTGGAGGTCTTCTAGTCCAACCCCCCGTTATAAAATGTTTGTATTTGCTTTGCCACGTAACATGTAATATATATGGAAACCTTTCTTGCTTGAATTTGCTTAAACAACTTTTTTGCAGATATACTGTTAGTTTCTCCATTGCTGCATATTTTCCATTTGTTGTTAATCAGATATTGCTGGTATTATTACATCTTTTACTTTTCATTATTTTTAAATAAGGAGAGCAGCTAAGGCTTTCAAGCGCAGAAAAGGCAGTTACTGCTACAGAGGCAGGCATTACAAGGCATCTTATCCAGGGCATTCCCAATATTACAGATACACTGATTCAAAAAATATTTAAAGCCACAAGTGTCCTGCTCCTCTCTTACGCACTCATACATACCATCATTTGTACACATTTCAATGTGCTATATAAATTCAGAAAAATCTTAAGCAATTTTAAAATTATATAGGGAAGTCAACTTTAATCCAAAGGAAAGGGGGGGAAAGTACATTTGGCAAATATGTTCCACACAAATATTTTTATCAATGCCAAGACAGTTTTAATGAAGAAGCTGTGGTTTGAAGGTCTTGTGTGTGGATTAGTTACATTGCCATAAATTTATTGTGGCAAGGTGCTACAGTTTTTGTTGGGGTTAAAAGTATAGCTACCCACATCCTAGAGCTTATGCAACTAAACTACTTACCTCAGCAAATACATTTTTTAAAAACTCTTCTGTACCTCAAGTATTATTTCAGGCTGAAAATTATCCCATTTAAAGGAACAGAAAACAATCCCTCAGAGGACACGTGATAAAAAGTAGCAAAACTAACATGGAGTTGAAATTCTTTCCAAACATGACACAAACTCTTCTCTAAAACTTTCTGTTGCTTGGGGTATCTTCAGGATTTCAACAAGACAAAGTGAACAAGGGAACAATTTAACCCCTTTTTACATATATGCACAATGCACATAAAATGGGTGGGGTTTCTGTTGCTGGCAATGCCACCTTGGCATTTTTGCCCTTCCCACTGAAGGGGCAGTTTGTATTAAAAAGTATATGTAAATCCTTAAACTTATCTGCATCATCCTTTGTAGATACAGTAAAAATAATTGTCTTATTTTATGCTCCATAGCCTATGGGTCGACGTTATGTGATTTAGAGCAGGGATTGGTACCGGTCCACGGCCCGTTGGGAACCAGGCCACGTGAGCGGTGGACAAGCATGCAAAGCTTTATTTGCGCAGGCAGGGGATTAGGTCGCACACCCAAAGCCATCCCCAGCCACTGCCGGTCCAAGAAGCCAAAAAGTTTGGGGGCCACTGGTTTAGCAATAGCACTTAGACTTACATACCGCTTGACAATGCTGTACAGCCCTCTCTAAGTGGTTTACAGAGTCAGCATATTGCCCTCAACAATCTGGCCCTTATTTTGCCCACCTCAGAAGGATGAAAGGCTGAGTCAACCTTGAGCCTGGTGAGATTTCAACTGCCAAATTGCAGGCAGGCAGCAGAAGTAGCCTGCAGTACTGCATTCTAACCACTGCGCCACCACAGCTCTTTAGAGAAAGGAAGCATGGCTATAATACCAGATGAAGACCGGAGAACACTTTAATCATGGCAATAGCATTGTTCAATATATATATATGTACTATAGCTTGTGCTTTCTTGGAAGGTTGCCAGAGATGAAGCTAGTCTAATCTGAAAAGTTTTCTTATGCTGAGATGCCATGGCTGTGGATGCTTTGGGGTGTCTGGGATACAACCAGAAAAGTAAAAAATGGTGGTTGTGATAGTGCAATTAAAGCCTCATCTGGTTTTTAATGTCCCTAACTATAACCCATTACTTAAAGGAGAAGCTCAGGAGAAAGTAGAGCAATAATTATTTGTGAATAATTAGGTGAAAATAGGTGAATGTTGAAACAACTTGCAGATGGCAACACAGCCCAGCTGATCAGCTTCTGCTGGGGCCTCTCAGGGTCCTATTGAGTGGGGCTTCATTGCATGATCACAGATCTCATCTTGACTGTTGGATGCTGTTCTGTGGACCCTTGGGTTTGTGGCAGGGAAGTACTATTAGGAAAGAAAGCTACACTCTTCCATGGTTTGGGTGGACATTCTCATATCTCCTTAAGAGGTGGACATTGGGTGGACATTCTCATATCTCATAAACCCTCAATCTGCCTAAGCACCCGCGGTGATAGAACCAGGAACAGACTGCACCATACATACAGTATGTGTCTGGAAGAGGAATTATTCTTCTGTGAGAAGTGTGTACACTCTCAGCTACCAATCAGCTGTCAAAAAATAACAATACTTGCTCCCTTAATCAGCAACCAGACTTTAGGTAACAGGTACCCACCAGCTAAAACTGTGACACATGGGAAGGTAAGTAAAGGGGACATGATATCTCTTTATATGTTAGTTTGCTTGTTTTGCTACTTGCATCTTATTTGACTTTAAAGTATAGAAAGCTGTATAGAGCCAAAATGCCACGCACATTTGCTATTTGAAGCAGATCAGTCAGATGTGAGACCAGTGCTAAGTAAGCATCAGGTCATTTCTGCAAGAAAGATAGGAAAAGGCAAAAATCGGACAAATCGGTCTGTGCCTGCCTCAACGACACATGGAACCTCCCACATTTGAAAGCTGATTGCTCATCTCTTCAGCTAAACTTGCTTTTTAGCTGCTGGATGCATTGGAGAGAAGTGACTAGGTGATTCCCTGTCTCTCATTTGCCCCATTAAATGTCAGAAAGTGAGGCTTTACTCATCCTAACCTTATCCTGCAGGGACGTGATTATATGGAAAAAAAGAAGACTTAAGTTCCCTGGAATGGAATAAAATGTATATACTGTAAAAAAAAGTTTCAATAACATTTTATGAATTACAACTTATAAGAAGCATGTTAATTCTAGACTACTGCGTGCGGAAGCACTAATTAGTCTCAGATATTTGGAACTACACATCCTATAAGTTCTGAGAGCATGCCTATGATTGGGAATTGTGGGGAATTATTTTTGCTCCAACTTCAGCAAACGGATACACATTCTCAGATGTGAAGAAACAAAACAATGTATCGTGAATATGTAAATATTACCTGTGTAAGACTGAGCGTTATATGTTGTAGAAAAAGAGAGGAAGGAGGGGGAGAGGAGGAGGAAGAAGAAAAGAAAGAGGAAAGAAGGAAGAGGGAGGGGGAAGAAGAGGAGGAAGAGGAAGATGGAAGAGGAGGAGGAGGAGCTAATCTATCCCTCCACTAAGAAGTAGTAGTTCACTAGAATTTTTAGAAAATGCAGAGCAAAATCCTTGTAAGCAATTCCTCCTCATTTTTATATTTTGGCTGTTTCTCATATTTTTACAGCCTTTAGTGCCTGTGTTATCTTGGCAAGCTTTTTCCCCCTGAACTGAAACTGTGTTTGCACTGCGGATAAGGTCGTGAAGCACTGCAAAGGCTGGTTTCCTTTAACTTTGAGCAGATGGCTCATCTTTAGAGCTACCAGTAACAGAATCTGGAACCTAAAGACATTTTCCAACCTGCCTTATTTTCTTTAACAGCCCTCCGCAATAACAAGAATCACATGCTGTTAGAAAAAGGTGATAATGGCTAATAACAGCACAAAGTTTATGCAGCCCGGCAAAAGAAAACAATCGCAGTAAGGGTCTCTGGGGCTAAGCGTGTTTAGCATGCTGTGACTGATAAAAGGAAGTTGATAGTCCTGTAGGTCCTGGTAATGTATCACCTTGGAACTAACAAGACTAGATAACGCTGAGAAGTTATTAGCCTTCTCCGTTTTTATATCAAAGGGTAGACTTGACTTTTTTCATACATTGACTTTTTTCATACATTTTTCATACATTGAAATTCATAACACATTTTGAAATATATTTTTTCAGCAAGCTATGTGATAAAGAAACACGGCAGGCCGTTCTTGAAAATTATTGTGCAGTGATTTGTTTGAGAACGGCACTTATTGAAATGTCACTTTGAAGAATACCAATTATATTTTGTTCTTTTCTCCGTAGTAGAGCTTAGCGTGGGTTTACATGTAGCAGTTATTCCTCAGCTGAAGGCCACTTATTTGACTGACTGACTTTCAGAGAACCTCTGTATTTTTGCATTTTGCAAAATTTCATGTAGAAAGATGCTTCACCACCTCACTTTATAATCAGCATAGGGGCATATCGTATGGTTGTATGGTTCCAGGAAAATATGACACAACACTGGATATAGCACCAAGCATTTCTTTGCGGTTTCCAGTGTATCTCTGAGCTTTTGCGAAATTCTAATTTAAACTTTAAGCTGAAATATATCAAATCTCTTCACAAAGAGAGCTGTAGTTTGTAAACTATGGTTTCTGTTTGGATGTATTGACTATAGTATTTAGTAAAATATCTTTAAATAAACCACAACTTATTTTTGTACAAACCTGTTTGATTCTACTGTTACTGAGTTCTGGGTAAATATCAGACCACAGTTTACAAATTTCCACTATAGTCTGCCTAGGGCAGATGATAATGATTTTTTTTTCTGTAATAGTATTCTCCTTTATCAGAAATAATTCATTATACATTCCTCTATTAGAAGTCACACACCAAATCAGCAGGTTGCAGTGTTTTCCCCTCTGGGTTTTGTGGCAACATAGCTACATCATGATCTGATTAGTTTAATTAGTCTTTTAAATGGCCTTTTTAACTGTACTTAAAATCAGGACTCAGTAAAGCATATGAATATAGGTCCAGGAATAGTTTTTCTGAAGAGTAATATTCCCTTCTAACCTTGTTCCTCTAGCCCAGGAGTTTTCAAACTTGACAGCTTTAAGACTTGTGGACTTCAACTCCCAGAATTCCTCCTCCAGTCATGTTAGCTCAGGAATTCTGGGAGTTGAAGTCCACAAGTCTTAAACTTGCCAAGTTAGAAGACCCTTGCGTCTCCTACAGTGATTAGACGTAGCTACAGTATATCAAGGAACCAGCCATTTCACAGAATGGTTGCAGCTTATGTAAACATTTGCTTGGTTTAGTTGTTTTAGTTTAGGGAGTTATCAAAAGGCTGTGATTCTGCTGGCGGCAGATCTCTTTAAATATATATTTTGATTCTCCACCCGCTCCATAGGGGTCTATCCCTCCATAGAGGAAGAGAAGAGGGGGCTAATTTCCTGAACCATGCACTCAATGCTTCCTTTTTCCCTGGCAATAAGTCATGCAGACTGTAGGAGCATTATCCCACACCAACTAGGTATAGAGGAAGTTATGCTAAACTAATGCCTTCCCCTGGAAGAGAGGTGGTGCAACAGGAATTACACCAAGCCGCTGCATCAAAGTAGGAAGTAAGGTTAGATGGTGCATAGAATGAGAAGTTTTCTGGGACAGGAAGTAGGAAACCTCTCAACCTTTTACTCTGTGTTCGGTCAAGCCACTACAACTACAGAAAAGAAAGCCAGAGCACGTGCTGGCAGCTTGAGTTTGATACTGGTGATCCTGACTTCTCCACTCAACCTAAGCCTCTGTCTCTTCCTCAGAGGAAGAGTGTAATAATTGGTTTACAAAAATATGACCAACTGATTGGATGATACCCCTGCTCATAGTTATATAAAGGAAGACAATGAGATGTTCCCAATTCCATATCCACATACAGTAATCGTCTTTGTCTGCTACACCAGGGGTCCCCAACCACCGGTCCACGGACCGGTACCGGTCCGTGGAACAAGTCCTACCGGGCCGCTGGTTTGCTGGGCGCCGCCATCTTTTTGATGAAAAAGTGCTTCCGGTGAGCTTTTCTGGGTAGAAAGCTCACCAGAAGCACTTTTTCATCAAAAAGATGGCGGCGCCAGGCTCGTGAGCTTTTCGGGTAGAAAGCCATTTCTACCTGGAAAAGCTCACGAAGCGCTGGCGCGCGCCATCTTTTTGATGAAAAGTGCGGTGAGGTCGGAAGCACTTTTCATTAAAAAATGGCGGCGCCCAGCTAATGCCGGTACCGGGCCGCGCCATAAAAAAGGTTGGGGATACCGGGCCGCGGCATAAGAAAGGTTGGGGATCACTGTGCTACAGTATATATTGATACAAAATACAGTCCTGTAGACAATAATGGTTCTGTGGAGTATTTAGCACTCCTGATTCCCTATGGCAACAACAGCAATAGCTGTGTCCTTGGTTTTTCATTCAGGGTGCTTAATAACGAAGATAGACATCGCACACAGTCCATCACAGACATAACACCACTTCTAAAAATGTAACAAAGCTGTGTGAACAAAAGAGTTAAATTAGAAAATCTGAAGGGCGGAAAAAAAAACCTAAACAACAATTTATAGGCAATCAAAAGAAAGGGTTTTTTTTTTTTACTGCTACGATCTGCATGTGAACACAGAAATGGATTTAGAACAATTAATGACCTGCTGCTGCTATGGAGCTGGACTGCTTTTATCTGTGCTAGAGACCATTTTCAAGACAAAGTAAAGTATCTGCCAGTACAGTGAAAGACAAGAATGCCTGGCGTCTATTTTGTCAAGGATGAGATTATTACTTTGCAGCAGACCTCTTTTATTAAAAAAAAAAAAACACTATTTCATCCACTTAGTTCTTTAGTTAAATATACTTACAAGGCAGTAATGAACACTGCTAATTTACAACAGCAAATATTTTAGGAGCTAATTGGGACCTACTATATGAAATATTAATTTATATGAAACATTTATAGTATAATGTGTTTACCTTCTTTTTTTGAATTTCTGCCCCCTTCTTAGCAGCAACTATCTGTATGATAATTAAATCACTCTTGCCTTTGCTCACATCTGTTTTAGATGCAAAAACCAGGATAATGGAGATTTAAAAAATAAACACCTGGTTATATGTGTGTGTGTGTGTATGTATATGTATATGTATATGTATATATGTTATGTCTCCCCTTTAATTGCAGGCGAGCAAAACAAAAAGCAGCCGTTTCAGAATTAATTCAAATCAAAAACAAACCCCCACAAGAGAACGGCTGGAGTAATTCCAAAACACAGCAATAAATCCACACTCTGTCCGGCAATCCTGGCGTAGCAGTAATTCACAAGCCTCATATCTTCACTCCATTTAGACACTTTGCTTCTGGCGAGTTCCACCAGCCCAGCCGTGTCCTTTTATCCACTTATGGATCGTGTTAATTTCCCTAATTAATTACTGGCTCGTCGCCTTCTCCCTAATTGAGATTGACGTCTGAGCCTCCTTCTGTTTCTGACGTCAAGCCATAAGTTCTCCAAATTGTCTTCTCCACTGGAAAACTCTCTCATGCCTTCCCTGTCAGTCATCCCCTGCTGCTGCTCAGATAAGGAACCAGAGGGGGTCCTGACAACTCTATTAAATCAGGTTTATCTCCCCTTGTTACATCCATCTCCTCATCCTGGCTACTATCCAAGTCACTAATCAAAGCCGGCTCATATTTTGCTGCCATATCCTCATCACTTGAACTTATATCTGCCACAGGAGCAGATTCCAAACCCGGAGCCACAACATATATGTATATGTATATGTATATGTGTATGTATATGTTATATGTATATTAACCTATATATATGAGCCAGATCTTGGGGCCCTTCTGCCACCTAAAAATTAGTGTGCCAGATGTGTTGAGAAGATGTGTTGAATTAATCTGATCAAATTTAGCAGAAGATTAAGGAGAATGCATAATGAAAAGCCCACCCTCTTGGCTTTTGCTGGGGGGAAACGATGCTACCTATGATAGCGATGCCTAAGTTGGAACAATGTACCTGAAAGAAACTATCACCTGCTTCTACGTATTCTGTCCCAAATACCATCTTAGTACATCAATTTCTTTCTCTCAATAAGTGTGACATGCATGTAGGCAACTGTAAATTAATAAAGACACTTCTGTCGCCGCTTGAGAAGAAATAGCAAAATTGCTACTGCTGTTTCTCTTCTGGGTGCTGCAATTCTTGAGTGCCAGAAACCCTAGAAATGCTCCTGTGGGTTGTATTATTATATCCCCCCACCTTTTTTTTTTTTTTTTTGACAAATAGCCTCATTACTAGGCAAAACAGAAGCTTTGCAAGCCAGTGGCCTCATTCATCCAAAGACTATCCTTCTTCATTAACAGTGTCAAGATCCCTTTCACAAAAAAGGGGTAACTAGAACACAAAAGACTAATTAGAAAGGCTGAATATTAAAAGTCAGCTATCTCTAAATATTACGATAATTTATAGCAATTTTAAATAGAAGTTTGAATTTCCTGCATTAATCTGACCCAAAGTTTTTTCTTATGTTCTTCTGATCTATGCACCAAAAATATCAGATTTGATCTGGAAACATTTGCATTGAGAGCATTACTAAGTTGCAGTTCTTCACTCCCCAAAATATTTGGATGTCACAAAGTAATCTTTAATCTTACGTCCCCTCTTTTCTTCAGAGAAGAAAGGACCAACCTTCTATCCAGCTCCCAGGTTGCCAGAAGCTTTGATCCAGCTAGTTTCTATAAAAAGAACACAGGTGCAGAAAGTGTTTGGCAAATTACTTTGTTTATGGGCCATTTAGCTGTGGCAAGGAAATGAGAAAATTTCCCCAAAGTTTTATCAGAAGCAAGAAGGGCCTTGTGGCTAGGGAGAACTCTAGTGGAAAAACAGACTACTGTAGCCTTTATAAGTGGCTCCAGGTTGGCATAATCCTCTGGATGAAATCAAAAACAGGCAGGAGCCACATAATATCCTCCACATTGGGCTTAAAAAAAACCCAGCACGACCTAATCTTTCTGCACATGGAGACAGATTTGAAAAAAGCTGCTTTTAAAACATGGCCCTTATTTTTAGAGCCAAAATTAAATATATGCTTTTATTAAGACTCACGGGGGACTTTGTTTTAAAAGCAACTAATGAAACAGCTTACCCAGAAATATATAGATTCTTTTGCAGAGCATCGTAACCCATAACCAGAGGTGGTATTCAGCAGGTTCTGACCAGTTCTGGAGAACCGGTAGCGGAAATTTTGAGTAGTTCAGAGAACCGGCAAATACCACCCTGACTGGAGATTTTACCCTGCCATGCCCACCAAGCCACACACACAGAACCAGTAGTAAAAAAATTTGAATCTCACCACTACCCATAACCGAGTTAAGTCAGCCACAGTTTGGTTTGAAGCCAATTTGACTTTATGTACTAACTTTAATTCTAATGTTTCAATTTAGAATCCTGGATCAAGTGCACATCCAGGGGTGGGATTCTACCAGTTCTCACCTATTTGCTAGAACCGGTTGTTAACATTCTAAGCAGTTCGGAGAACCGGTTGTTAGAAGAAATTACTGGTCTAATCCTGTAAGGAAGGCAGGAAGGAAACATTCTGATGTTGCTTACAGAAACTGCCTCTCCATTAACCCTTATTACATTCTTGGCAGGACTAGACTTCCTGTCTCAGGAACTTCTCTGGAGTTTTTTTCCCCTCCTTTGCTGGTACTTTGCTTGTGTGGAGTAACCATTCAAAGTTACAATGGCACTGAAAAAAGTGACTTATGACCATTTTTTACATTTACAACTGTTGCAGCATCCCCACAGTCATGAGAGGCCAGGTGAGGAGATGCATGCCTCGATGTGAGTGATATTGAGTTGGTCACGCCCAGCCAATAACATGACCACCAAGCCACACCCACCAACTTAGCCACGCCCACAGAAACGGTTGTTAAAAATTTTGAATCCCACTCCTGTGCACATCTAACATATGGCAATTGCCTTTTCTGAAATAATTTTTGAAATTTTGTGCTGCAGCTGTTTCTGCCCCCACCCCTTTAAAAGTTGTTAGCTCTTCTTAGTCATAACAATTTCTTTAAATATCTGTTATTATCTGGCGAACAGCATTGTTAGGTAGCATATATCAGACCTGAAAGGATTTCCACCTCCATAAATGTTTTGTATGAATTGAATAGCAACATTTTCAAAAAATAAATGTGACACATGCCTTCAAATATGAAACTTTCTGCAGATAATTTTATATGAAAAGCATTTTCCCCTACCCGCACTGCCTAAGCCATCTGAGAGGCAGATTAATGGCTGGAGAATGCCAAAAAATATAATCTGATGATCATTGCCCTACAGTGGATGGTCACTGCATTATTATGATCGCCATTATTCTGGGAAAACAGAATGAGAAGTCTAGTATAACATATCTGCATACCAAAGATCTACCTAATCTTTCCACTGTCCTCAAAAGGGGAAATCCAACTCTAAGCTCCGGTTAGTGGAAATCATTTTTGTAACAGACTAGAGAGGGGAATCTGCTCTCTTTGACCTGACTCATTTTAAAGAAACTGTTCAAAAGAAAAAGCAGGGAGGTAGAAAATCACATAGCAAGGCAGTTTGGTTTATTTTTACATTATGAAAGGGCTGTTAGGGATATACACCCTAGCAGAACGTGCAACGGCAGTCTAGCAGGCAGGCAGATATGTGAGAAAAAACGTTGTAGTAGCTTACACTCAGTAAGACAGATACACTGTGCAAGTTAAATAGTTTTTATTCCAGCAAGAGTTATAGCATAGTCAAAACAGTCCATATGTCATACACTAAGTTCAGTCAGTCCGGGGGTTATTCGGTTTGCAAAGTCCAGTGTCGAAAAAGAGTTCATTAAACTTACAATCAATCAGTCCAGTGATATATCTCTTTTGCAGTCAGAGATATGAAGAAAATCAAACCCCTTTTCTTCTCTAAGCAAACACGCAGTTATCACCATCAATCCATTGTCAGCATTCCAGTAAAAGCCAGGTAAAACAGTGAGCTCTCTTGCTCCCTCTTATGGTGATTTTACAACCGCACCCAAAAACTTGGTTTACAGTTTAAAGTGATACATACACTTAAACTCACTAACATAGTTTATATATTATTTTTATCCAAACTAAGTTAGGTAAACAATGTTATCCCTAACAAGGGCAATTAAAGCAAATCAGGAATATATGCTTAATGACTGTTCAAAGTTATGATGGACTCTTAAAAAGCTACTTATGATCTAGTTTTAAAGTTCCAACATTGCGTGCGCGCGCGCGCACACACACACACACACACACTCTCCACTTAACAACTGCAGTTATTTAATGACCACCATCCCAAAATTCATAAACTTTGATGATGTTCAACTTTATGACCATCACAACTTACAACCATTAATAGTCAGAGTCAGTTATGATCATAACTCAAGGAAATTGCATACGGTATTAAATGCCATGTTTTTTTTATCCCAAACTTTCACCTAGGGAGACAAACCAAGGGTCAATAAGGGAAAAGAATTTGGTAGGAAACCTGTAGCTCTATTATATTATTTAAAGGCATCCCGAAAGAGCCAACAGCTTCATATAATAACACATTCTTTTGCATTTTGCGCTCCAAAGTATGCAATCAGTGCTTTCTTTCACTATGTCATTTTTACTTCATTGCTGCTTAGAATTCTTCCTGGAAGCTGCTTTTTGAGCAACAATAGTTCAGTACTCCATGCCACAGGCTTTTTAAAATGGATTCAGGACCTAGACTGAATCACTTAAATTACATCACCGGCCAGTCACCCTCTTGTTCTCAACCCACACACAATTTCCTACAGCCCCTATGACATTAAATAGAACATAGTTGTGTTATTAACTCAGTAGTGACAGTGAAGTAGAGTTGGCCAGTCTTGTGTTAGTAATGGCTTAATGAAGAACAAACAGTTTCTAATGGCATCGCAAGCACTTAAAGAAAAGACATTTACTGGTGGTGGGAGAGAAATTATAAACCCCAGTAACCCTGCTTTATATGCTGCATATTTTTGTAAATAGTCGACTCTAACGCTCTAACCGCTTAAATAATGGTGGGTAGGGATCTTGCTGTAATAAAACCAGGAAAAGGGTGAATAGCTGGATGGGCTGGGTATTCTAGCTAGCAGTCAACCACTCCTCCGTGGTCATTAAAGAGAGGACATTAACGAGTATTGTTGAATTTCAGCAATACAAACTATTCACCCATGTCCTGACTTAATTGTGTTCTTAGTCCCCAACCAGAGTAGCAATCTCACTTTCTGTACAGCAAATGGCAATTTCTGTGTAGCAGTTTAATTATGATGCTTTCCCATTCAACATGAAAGCAGTGCTACTATGCAGAGTGCATTCAGAAATCTTGTTATAGCCTTGGTCAGCTGGACTTCTAGATAGCCTGCTCTTAAAAACTCTAAAGAGAATGAGACACATTGTGCTAATAAAAAGTTATAGTGAAGAAAAGAAATTCTGTTCAGCACTTGACAGGAAGGGGTCTAAAAGCATATTTCTCAGTTCCCCATTTCCATCTCATTTGTGCAAGACTAATTTTATATTCACCTTTTATATTCACCTCACAGCACTGACACTAGAGAATGATTGCTTGGGGAAATTATCTTTGAGTTGGTAGGAAATGAACGCTGATAATCAGATATTGATAATCTTTGTGTTTCTTTAGGCTTGGATGATGGCTTTCTCAATGAATAAAAAAAACAAGGAGCACAATGTGGTCTCTCTCTTGTCGACCTATTTTACTCTTCAATTATATAGAATGATTTATTATCACAATGTCTGGGTTCATACATTAAATGGATGCCTTAGTGCAAAGTACAGACCTAGTTTGGTGGTGATTTTACTTTATAGAGCAAGCCTATGGTCTTTTAACTAGGAGTGCACTCCATTAAGCTCCATAAGCACAAGATTGCCAAGAGGGGAAATATTCCAAGGTCAACGTTGCTGGTTATAGCAGGGATGGGTAAACTGATGCAATCCTACACTCATATAGCTGGAAAGGCTATTGACTAGCCTCCAGTTTCATGCAGGAGACTAATTTAAGGCTTCCCTGAAGAAGGTCCATCTAGCCGTTGCACAGATACATTCATTGGGAGCCTACCATTTCTGCATAATTAGTTCTACAGTCAAATAGTTCTTATTTGGGACTTCAGCTTCCAACAATGGCACCCAGCATAAGCAATGCAAGAAATTATAAATGTTTTGAGTGTTCAAATTTGTTCTGGATTGGGAGTAATGAATATGATAGCATTTGAGAAGGAAATTGTTTTGTCAAATATTTACAATTATTCAATTTATCTCTCTAAAATTATAATCCAAAAGGATCACCAAAAGCAATGCTATTGCATTCTTATTTCGGCAAACTCCCTAAGATATTGTTTTTTTCTGCTTCTGATCCTGATTGTCTTTTTTGTTTTGTTTATTCTTTCCTATTCTCAAATTCTGATAAATAGCTCATTTAAAAAATCACAGGCTTATCCGGAATGATCTTCTAATTATTAGCTTTTCTTGATGAAACATGTGCTCGTAATCTCAAATGATTAAGTAGGCAGTTATGCCTTTCTTATATAAGAATATTATTGATTTAAGCATAATGTTCAAGATGTATTTATTAGAAATATGTGTTGGTCCTTCTGCAGTATAAAATGTTAACAAGAATCCATTTTGTTAGTGCTAAACTTATTCTGTGTTAAAATTTTATAAACATCAGGTCAAAAACTCATTCAGATTTCTAAAAACAATCCTTTGATTAATTTTAGTCAAATATATTATTTTTAATGTATTTTACTGAAACTTTTATATAAAAGACACATCTAAAGAGAAAAGAAAAAAATAGAAGAGATGAAAGAAAAGAAAAATCCATAATTATGAAATATAATCATTCTAATCTTTTCTTCAATAGTTAATAAACCTATTGTCTCCTCTCCTTCTGGACTCTTCCCCAAATCCCTTCAACCCCTTTACTTAACTCTCATCTATTTCAATCCATAAAAAGTTCTAAGTATTGGCAAAATTAGCTGTTGAAATTACTTATATATTGCAATAGTGTGTAAACTTCAAACTTCTCTATGTCATTCAAAATATCAATTGTTTTGAAGTTGTGTCAAGCACCTACCACTCTTAATTATATTAAAATAATTATAATTAGTAAAATCCAGTAGAACTCCTAATTATTAAAATGTATAGGGCAGTATAAAAATATGGATATTTACTTCTTTCTCTGTTTTGGGGTGGGAGGTTATTTATTTATTTAAATGATTTATGTGGATACCCACTTTACTGAATTATGCAATCTATCAGATGGTGGAAATTATTCAGGTTCACAGTCAACAGTATAGACCAAGAGTGTCAAACTCGTGGCCCGTGGGCTGGGTGTGTCACACACTGGTCACGTCCACCCCATTTAGTGAAGGAGGGGAAAGTTGTGATATGTCACGTGACCACCTCTAGTATAGACCATTCACATGCCCCACACCTCTAATATCACTGTAAGCATTTCTTATAAATAATAAAGAGCAATAATCAATAAAGCATTGATCAATAAAGGTATTAAATGTATTCTTTCCTACAGTAGGCTAGGTATCGAATCATTTCTTAAGCATTCTTTTATTGTATTCAGCAAACAACCTTCAATTCCATATATATATGTAGTGCATTTCATAATTCAAATTTATTCATTTTGCCATATCCTTTCTCTAAATCAAAAGATGTGTAATTAATATTGTGTCTTATATCAATACATTCCTCACAGACTTGCTGAAAAACACTATTTAATTTGTATGCTTCGTGCCCATCAACTGACAATGCACATGTTCCCAGTTTTTCCAAGATCTACTTTTGCCATTAAAAACAAAATGGATTGTCCACATTCAGAAATCTCTCACCCTCCTTCTATTCTTCACCAATTCTCTAAATCTTCCTCTCTGCTTATCTCATCTGATCGAATAGACTGTAATTTACTTCCATTACCTTTTATTCAGAATGTTGTGCAATTTTTCCCGAGCTTATCCTGGTTATTTCATTTTTGCCTCCCACTAGAACATCATATTAAACTATCACCAAGTTCTGAAGTCCTGTTTTACAACACCCACAATAGTTCATGCTTTCTGATACATATGTTAATCCTTTTGTTCAGTCAAACTTAGGTCTTTACTTTCATGCATGAATTTACCAACTCTACAGGAATGGACTATGTTCACCTATGACATTTCCCCTTTTTCCAATCCCTAGAAGATACATGTAGAATAATAATACTTTAAGGATACCTGAGTATTGATGTAATTTTTAAAAAATTAAATTAATTTTTTAAAAGTTACATAAACAAGTGTATGGAATTATACATTTTCATATTTATCATTCTGTTCAATGAAGTTTTGGGGGAAGAACAACGACTGTATACAGGAGTTTTAATACATGAGATATTACTCAAACCCAAGATCATCAGACAAAGGCTATCATACTTTGGTCATGCAAGATAACTCATTTGAAAAGTCAATCATGCTGGGAGTGATCAGCAGAAAAAAGAGAAGGGGCCACCCTAGTAGCTGTTGCAGAGGTGGTATTCAGCAGGTTCTGACCAGTTCGGGAGTGGAAATTTTGAGTAGTTCGGAGAACCAGCCAATGCCACCTCTGACTGACCCTGCCCCCATCTATTCTCTGCCTCCCGAGTCCCAGCTGATCGGCTGGGTCTTCTTTTGTTGCCCTGCACAGGAGAACGGAGCTAGAAAGCAAATTATGGGGAGAGAAGGAGTGGGTGGGAATGGAGATTTTACAGTATCTTTCCCCTGCCACGCACACCAAGCCGTGCCCACAGAACCAGTAGTAAAAAAATTTGAATCCCACCACAGCTGGAAACTATAAAGGATGAGACTGAGAATGACCATGGTGGAACTAAAGGAGGCAAAGTAAAACAGAGGGGCAAGGAGAGTGCTGACCCATAGAATGGCTGATGGTCGGACATGACTAAATGGCTGACAATGCTGCTGCCACTATGAGATTTCTCTTGATGCAGTTATTGCATTGCATTTCTTTGCAATAAAATATTAAATAGAAATGAATAGTGTTGATGTTCCACAAACAATTAAGCATGGAAAAACAAAGTGAAGGAAGGCTTATAGATGAAGCCTTCCCATCTCTACTGTTAATTAAGATTGGCCCTCATAAAATATCACTTCTATCACTTGTATTGTGCCAGCATTCTTTTAGCACTCAAGATGTGGTCCAAACTTTCCCTTCTATTTCTATATGTTTCCTTCCACTGGATCCAACCCAAAGCAACATTATCCTGTATTAATAGCTAAATTAAATGGGGTTAAGGTACAAAATACAGAGCTAATCAGTAAAATGGGATAAGTAAGAGGCAAGAGGTGGGTAGAAAAAGGTTTGAGGATAGGTAAAATGTGGGGGGGAAGGGGGGCAGAATAACGTTGGGGGGGTGGGGTTTTTTTGGGGGAAGTTGATAGTATCTGGAGAAGCCCTCCAATTAAAATGACAGGGTGGGATTCAAATGTTTTAACAACCGGTTCTGTGGGCATGGCTTAGGTGGTGGACATGGCTTGGTGGTCATGTGACTGGCTGGGTGTGGCCAACTCAATATCACTCACATCAAGGCACACGTCTCCTCGCCTGGCCTCCCATGACTGTGGGGATGCTGCAACAGTCATTAAGTGTGAAAAATATAAGTCACTTTTATCAGGGCCATTGTAACTTTGAATGGTCACTCCACACAAGCAAAGTACCAGCAAAGGAGGGGGGAAAATTCCAGAGACATTCCTGAGACAGGAAGTCTAGTCCTGCCAAGAATGTAATAAGGGTTAACGGAGAGGCAGTTTCTGTAAGCAACACCAGAATGTTTCCTTCCTGCCTTCCTTACAGGATTAGGCCAGTAATTTCTTCTAACAACCGGTTCTCCGAACTGCTTAGAATGTTAACAACCGGTTCTAGCAAATAGGTGTAAACTGATAGAATCCCACCCCTGGATAAGTACAGTTGAATATATTAGTTACATGTCTATGCTTTTTCCCCACATACTGTAGCCATCATGAAATTTAATATAAAAGGGGAATCATTCTTTGGAGAAAAAGGGCTACCTTAATATACCTTATTTTATAGATTAACATTCAGCATATATTTACTGTGAACTGATGATAATTAGGATGTTGTAAACTAGTATTAACCATATATATTTAAGATTGTATTGCTATCTTATGAGTGAATCATTTTCATTTTTCTTTCATTTTTACTTAAAGCAAAAGCAAAAAGCTTGCCAGATTTTGATGAAAGTTTTAGGACAGGCTTACACTGATTATAAACCTTCTGCAACTTTCTGATAAGAATGCCTGGAAGCAATTAAAAACAATATCAGCTCCTGAAGTTTTGCTGAGATAATCATTTAAATGTTTTTTGAAACTTTCAGCTAACCTAAATACCTAAGAATCCAGATCCAGAGTTGCAGATACAGTGATACAAAAATAACTTTAAAGGTTTATATAGTTCAAAATCTGTTTGAAAAAGGTGGTTCAGAGTATGTGGAAGAAAAATATAGCACCTTTTCAAAGCAACAGAAACTCATGAAGAAACCTGGGTATAATTATAGTTATTTATGGGGATTTGAATTCTCAGGCTAGGAAGATTAGCAATGGTGCTGCAAAGCTACAGCCAATGGTCTTGCAGAGAACTGAAATAAATGGATTTGAAATTTGAATTCTCAGTCTTGCTCAGTAGGCCAGAAAGGATTGTACTAAATAATGGTAAGTTGTGTTTTGAGGAATGAATAGAGTACTGCATCCAGTTTTGGTCACCACATTATAAAAAAGATGTTGAGACTCTAGAAAAAGTACAGAGAAGAGCAACCAGGATGATTAGGGGACTGGAGACTAAAACATACGAAGAACGGTTACAGGAATTGGGCTTGGCTAGTCTAGTGAAGAGAAGGACCAGGGGAAACATGATAGCAATCTTCCAATATTTGAGGGGCTGCCACAGGAGGAAGGGGTCAATCTATTTTCTAAAGCGCCTGTAGGCCAGACAAGGAATAATGGATGGAAACTGAACAAGGAGAGATTTAACCTGGAAATAAGGAGAAACTTTCTGACAGTGAGAACAATTAACCAATGGAACAGTTTGCCCTCGGAAGTTGTGGGAGTGCCATCACTTGAGACCTTCAAGAAGAGATTGGACTGCCATTTGTCAGAAATGGTGTGGGGTCTCCCGCTTTGGCAGGGGGTTGGACTAGATGACCTATAAGGTCCTTTCCAACTCTGATTATCTGTTATATGTTAAAATGTAACATTTTTCTAAATTTTTAAAATCTCAATTCAAGTGTGACTCCTGATTTTCTTTACAATAAAGAAGTAATTTGTCTTCTTCCAGGATTTTTAAAAAAATTCCCTAAATAGTCCAGAAGCTCGGTATTTCTTGGTATCCCTGGGAAATCCTGCCCCCTCCCAACCAGGTCTGAATCTGCACTTGAGTTTCTTTTTCAATATCAGTCAAGACAGCTAAGTGCTGCCCTGCCACATTCTGACATTACAAAGGGTTCTACAAACTGATCTGAATACGTTCTGAGAAGTTTTGCAAACTACTTACCACAAAGTCAACGGGAATTTCATGTGGTCTAATTTTAAACCAAAAATACTTTGCTGCTGTTAAAATGGCTTTTATGTAAAACCTTCAGTTTAAATAGCTCTAATTATACCATGCAGAGAGAAGCTTTTAGCCAATGAGTGTTTCTAAACAGAGGAGGGTTTAAGATGCATCTCTTTCTAAACAGAAGTACTGTAAGAAAGCCTCAATTTGTTGCTTTATAAAACCTCAACATCCAAAGTTTCCTTTTTCCTCTGAGATACTGAGTATCTAATCATCCATTATTTTCAATAGTACATTTTAATAGGCACTATAAAGTCTTTATCCGGATGCATAATGAGAAAATCCCTCCCAAAGCTACTTTGTTAGCATTTAATAAGAATGCCCAGTTCAAGGCTGGCAAAATTTAAGAAGCAGGTTCCAACTGATATTAGAACTCTTAAATAACCTTAAGATAAACAGAAATAAGCCTTTTTACAGAAGCTACTTGGAAGAAGAAACTTATAAAGCACAAATACATGTTTTTGCTTCAGTTTAATTAGCTAACATGAAATTAATATATACAACTCAATCTGAATGGTTTCAAATTAGCCTTCCCAAGGACCATCATAATATACAGAACCAGAAGTACTTTAAATATAAGTATTCTGAAGATGGCCATGCCTCTCTATACTAGTATTTCTCAACTTTGGCTGCTTGAAGATGTGTACTTCAACCCACAGAATTCCCTAGCCAACATGGGGTATAACAGATAATCAGAGTTGGAAGGACCTTGTAGGTCATCTAGTCCAACCCCCCGCCCAAGTGGGAAACCCTACACCATTTATATCAAATGGCAGTCCAATCTCTTCTTGGAAGTCTCAAGTGATGGCGCTCCCACAACTTCCGAGGGCAAGCTGTTCCATTGGTTGATTGTTCTCACTGTCAGGAAAAATTCTCCTTATTTCTAGGTTAAATCGCTCCTTGTTCAAAATCCATTATTCCTTGTCTGGCCTACAGGCGCTTTAGAAAATAGATTGACCCCTTCCTCCCTGTGGCAGCCCCTCAAATATTGGAAGACTGCTATCATGTCTCCCCTGGTCCTTCTCTTCACTAGACTAGCCAAGCTCAGTGTCAGGCGTCCTGAAGCCCAACATTACAGTTGTGCCTTTAAGCTGTGAATCCCTGATAGCTGTGAATCCCTGATCTGCACTTCTAGTCCGGCATTGCAACTTGGCAGGCAGTCAAACCAGACCAGCAGAGAAGGAAGGGAGGGTTGTGGGTGACATTTCACAGCCTCAGAAATCAACTTTGGAATGTGGGAGGTCTGTGTAGCCTTGGAACTCAGATAATACAGATAGATTTTTTTTTTTTCAATGTTTGCCTTTAACACAGTGCTGGGTTTAAATCAAAGTGATCATTGTTATTTAGGATACTAATGAGAGATAGGGTGAAGGGAGGAATGTAATATTAGCATAGGCGTGATGTAATTAGGCACGTGGATAATTAGATAATGGGCGGGTTAGGATGGGACAGAGGTAATTGGGCAGGGATGGATAAAACAATGTTGGGAGTTACCTGTTTTCAACGCTGACTTTACACGGACATCCATTGTTACAGCTCTTGCCATGATTGTGAACACAGCAATAAACTCTTCAATTTCAAGCCTACAAGTGTGAGTAACATGGTTTATTGATTGAAGACTCCAGTTCTTGGCAGAGATCATCCCTTATTTTACCAGTAAGACTAACAATTGTGGTTAGTGGCAGTGATAAAGGAAGGATGGCAGAAGGGACAGATCCCAAATGGCCTGTGGAAGAAACAGCTGAGGAGGCAGTGTGTAGACAGCAGAAGCCCTTTGGAACAAGAGGAGGAGAAAGAAGAGAAACAAACTGTGATAACCCCTGAACCATTAGTGGTTCATCCTAAGGTTCATAAAGAAAAGAAAGGAGTGAAATTGAGTCTGCCGATGGAGATAAATCCCAGACACCGGATTGGAAGGTGAAACGTTGGCCTGGTGTGGGAGATAGTAAATGGACTGTTCCTGGGAGTGACACTTTGGATATGTTAAGTTTACAGTTTGGTGAAATAACTGTTAGGGATCTGCCAATTAGGAAGTCTTGGCCTCCAATGTACAGTTCTCCCAGCGTGGTACTAGTAGACCCAAGGATGTTAAGTTTTCAGATATAACGGAATGGAGCTTGGAACGGGAACCTGGACCTAAATGGCATAGTTCTCAGGGGAGTGTGGAAGGGGACAGAGAGAAGGGTCTAACGTAATACCATGGGGTTGCCCAGTAAGGGGAGGTGGGGACCCCCTCCCCTGAATGCTGTGTTCAATGGAAATGCCAATAAAGTGGCAATTTTTTTAGGACAAGTCATAAACCATTTTGACTTATATAGTCATTGTTACCCCTCTCATTGGCCAATGGTCATAGCAGTTACAGGTGTATTGCAGGGGGAGGCTAGTGACTGGGCAGTAGATATGCACCACAAGAGATCAGAGGCATTATGCGATATTGGAGTTTTCCTGGGGGCTCTACGAGCTCGGTTTGAAGACAAATCCACAGAACAGCAAGCAGAAGATGATCTCTTGGGCAGAAAACAAAAAGGCCGACCAGCTCGCGAATATGTGCAGGACTTTAGACGACTAGATGGGAAGGTCACATCATGGCCTGAGTGTTTACTAATCCATTTGTTTAGGGATGGCCTAGATTATAAAATAGGTCAGACTTGTTTGTACAGGGGTTTACCCAGGACACTCCAAGAATGGTACCATACTGCCATAGAATTGGATAATGGATTACGCAGATTATGTCCTAAACCAGAAGCCATATCGGGGATATGTAAAATGGGGCTACAAGGACTAAAACCTGGAATACAACGTGTATCTCCAATTCAGAATCAAGGTACTAGAGAAGTGTTTAAGTGTTTCCAATGCAACTTACCTGAACATCGAGCTTTAGACTGCCCTATACAACCTTTAGCAACACCACGTGGATCTCAAGATACTCCCACTTTAAGGACAGGAAGATCACAACCTAAAGGTTGGCCAATTCTGGAATGGTCTAGGCGATGGGAGAACCCATTACAAGGGGGATGAGTGTTGGACAGCAAAAAAAATAGCTGAACATCCTATAACTGAACAAAGGGATTTTGAAACAGAAGAGGTGGCTGGTGATGATCCAATGGTAAGTATGCCAATACATCCATTCATAATACCTGTCACTCTATAGAATAGGACAAATAAAAGCATTAAATTGGGTGCATTGATTGATTCTGGGTGTATATGGTGTTTAGTAACCCAGGCAGTGGTGGACAAATTAGGGCTCAGGGTAATAAGATTAGTCAACCCAATTAAATTTGAGCAGGTGGATAGGTCCTTATTAAGAGGTGTTCCTGCTACACATCGTACTGAATATATTAAACTGGTGATGGGTGAACACAGGGAGTGGATCTCATTGGTAGTGGTGCCTCAAATGACAGAAGCCCTAATATTAGGATTGGCTTAGCTGGACAAGTGGGAGCCAACCATTAAGTGGGAAGGAGGCTTTTGCAAGATACATTTGGCCATAGGACCATCGCCATTACAAAACGATCGGCCATCTGAGACATCTGTAAAGGTACTCCAAGATACTGAATCAACTACCCCCAAAACTAAATATCCTCAGGAATATGAGGACTTAGTGGAAGTCTTTAGTGAAGATGGGACTGATTGCCTGCCTCCCCGTAGACCAACTGATTGTGTGATAGAGTTAATTCCAGGAGCCAACTTACCAAAACCTTACCATGTATTCCATGACCCCCAAAGAAATGAAAGAAATGAGAAAGTATATTGACAAGAATCTAAAACGTGGATTTATTACTCCTAGCAGGTCTCATATAGCCGCTCCAGTATTATTTAGGAAAAAGAAAGATGGTGGTTTGCATCTATGTGTTGATTTCCGAGGTCTTAATGTGATATGCGTTGAACCTCGATACCCACTCCCGTTGATAAAAGACTTGTTATGTACGTTGGCATAGGGCCGTATTTTTACCAAACTGGACTTACAGGAGGCATAATATTGGGTACACATCCATGCTGGGGATGAGTGGAAAACCACTTTCAATTGCCCATTGGGTTTTAATGTCATGCCATTTGGATTACAGGGGGCTCCTGCAGTTTTTATGCAATTAATAAATGGAATATTGCATGAACATTTATATCGGGGAGTACTTGTCTATTTGGGTGATATTCGAATATATACAAACACTATGGAAGAACACATTCAGCTAGTATGACAAATTCTTAGAAAACTGTTAGATGCACACCTGTATGTTAAATTATCCAAATGCGAATTCCATTCCACCAGATTAGATTACCTAGGATATCGCATTTCAGTAAATGGTCTTGAGATGGATCCGAGTAAAGTTCATGTGGTGTTGGAATGGCAAATCCCACGTACAGGAAACAATTGCAAAGTTTTTTGGGCTTTGCAAATTTTTATAAGCAATTTATTCCAAAGTTCGCAGATATTGCTCTTCCCTTAATGAATTTGTTGAAAACAAAGAATGTAAGTAATAAACTGATCAAATCAAATAAGGAGCTGTTATGGACAAGTGAGTGTCAAAAGGCATTTCATAATTTAAAAGTACTGTTTGCAACCGAACCAGTTCTTAAACATCCAGATCCTGCTAGTCCATTCATAATTCAGGCAGATGCTAGTGATGTTGCAGTAGGGGCAGTACTTTTGCAAAAGAATCAAGAAGGAACATTACAACCATGTGCAAATACATCCCAAAAATTAAACCCAACAGAGAGAAATTGGGCTATATGGAAGAAGGAGGCATTTGCGGTCCAATGGGCGCTACTTAAATGGCAACATTTGTTAGAGGGTAGTTCACATCTGTTTGAGGAATGGACCGATCACAAGAATTTGGAAGCATTACAAAATCCAAGAAGATTATCCCCAAAACAGGTTCGGTGGGCATTATATTTCAGATGTTTTAAATTCATTTTAAAATATATTCCTGCTGAAATTTTTTTTATGGCAAATGCCCTATCAAGGCTACCTCAATTCAACAGTCACTGGGAAGAAGTAATAGAACCACTTATTCCCAGTAACAATCATATAAACTCGTTATGAATGACGATTATGACAACAGACCTTCCAGAGGTGCTAGTGAAAGATCCAAATAAAGTTGTCTGCAAATAAAGATCAGGTTATAATGAAAGATGGCATAGCTGGCAAGAGGAAAAAATGTATGTACAAGAAATATTACGTTCTATAGTATTGAAACATTGTCATGATACCAGACAAGCAGGTCATTACGGTTTCCTTAAGACTTTACATTTACATACATCTTCCGGTTTGAGTTTCTTCACTGACAGATGGAAACCGTGATCGTGCGCGGTTTCGATCCGTGCTTGCTGCCGGAGTGCCCCGAGCCGGCTGGCTTCGGGGCTAAGCCATCCCATAGAGGTGATGAAGAGGGGGGAGACTGCCAGCAGGGTTGAGGAGAGCCGCATCTCTCCTCCTCAGCTGGCCATTACTCCCTTTCCCGAAGGCAGTTGCAGCGGTGGTCAGAAATGGCCACCTCAAAGAAGAACTCGACCGGAAAAGAATGTGCAGGAGGAAGATAAGAAGTGAAAGTCTTGGTTGACCAGGTTAAACTGCAAAAGCAACAACGCAAGGTACCCTGGTATTTAAACTATAAAAAAATAACATTGTTCCCAAGGAAGATTTTGAAGCAGCGAAGGAGAGAGAAAAGGGAAAGGATTTGGTTTGTTTTTTCTCTTCCCTTCTATATACTGACAGCTAAGAGACTTAAACAAGAAATTGAAAAAAAATTCACTTTGACATCAACAGGCATTTAAGCTGAAAATAAAATGTCAAAGGGATAATAAAGATTTCTGGATACCTAAAAGCTTTTAAAGGCAGGAAAGGAGAGAAAAAGAATAAAAGGGCAGGATCTGGAAAAATGGAGGAGACTGCCTGGAACTAAAACCTCACTAAGATTCCTAAAAGATACATTTTAACTGAAACTTGGCAACAAAATAGTAGAACCCCAGGAAAAGAAAGTTGAAAAAAGAAGCAAGAAGAAACAGTTTGGGATTATTTGGATTACTTGGTGATCTCTGGATTTTTGGTTACTGCATTTAAATGACTAAAATCAATCGGGTGGTTGTTTAAAAGTACTTAAAATGGCTCCACTTTTAGAAGAACTGAAAATGGAACTTAAAAAGTACAAAGAAGATGCACAAAAAGGGAGAGGTTCTTTTGGCTTCATATTTCAACTCTTAGAAATGGAGATCTGGAACTATGAGAAACAACAAGAAAAGCTTGCAGAACAAGAATATTGGGACAAAGAAGAAACCATCTTTAATGATCAAGTAATTGTATGTGGGGGGAAGGGGAAAGGGGGAAAGAGAATGGAAAGTTTAAGATTTGGAAAAACAACTCCCCCCCCAAAATAGAATGAAAAATAAGTATAAAATCAGAAAGCAACAGAAGGGGGAAATGCAGAAGAGAGAATTAGAAGTAGAGAGACAAGGGGGTAAAAAGGGGAGGGAGAAGATGAGAGGGAAGAAAGAAAGGAAAAGAAGTTATAAAGGACAGAAGCAAAATATAGAGAAACAGGGTCTATTTAGAGATAATGGGTGAAAACTTAATGGAAAAAGGGATTCTGCAAAGGTACATAAGATAGTATGGTTATACTAGAAACAGAAATAATTTTAGAAAATATGAAACAATGTATGATTAAAATGTCTGATAAAATAGCTATCGTAATTGTGGAATGCTTGTCAATAAATAAATGTAACAAAAGGTATATTTAATGATTTATAAAACATATGTGAAGAGAAATAAGGGAAAAACTAATTATGGAGATTATATGTGTTTTTAAGGAAGTATGATATTTAATTGAAAAGAAGTATTAAAGATGTTAAGACTTTAATGATTATTAATGATAGAACTGAACTGGAATGGAATGAGGGTTTATAATTACATATATTTACAATATTTTTTTTTAAATATAGTGTGTATTATAAGAATGTACCAAGCAGAATTCGATTGGAAGTTATGTATTATGGGAGGAGATTGGAATGGACTTCATAGTAGATCTATCCAAAAATCAGGGATATACAGTTATTTGGACAGTAATTGATTTGTTTTCAAAACAAGCTCATTTTATTCCATGTAAAGGGCTACCCTCAGCAAAACAATTAGCTGATTTGCTTATAAGGAATGTGTATCGATTGCATGGAGTACCAAAACGAATAGTCTTGGATAGAGGAGTCCAGTTCACAGCTCGTTTCTGGAACGAGTTTATTCAACTTATTGGCTTGTCACAAGGACTAAGTACTGCATACCATCCATGTAGTAATGGAGCAGCCGAAAGAGCTAATGCAGCTATTTAGCAATATTTACGATGCTATGTAAATTATCAGCAAACCAATTATTACTCGCTGAAGTGGCTTATAATAATACCGTTCATAACAGTACTGGATATACTCCCTTTCGAATGGTGAACGGGATGGATTTTATTCCTATTCCAGAATGGCCCCATGTGCCTAACGAATCAATCACCACCACTAAATGGATTGAAGATATACAAGCTCGTTGGAGAGCAGTCAAAAATGCGTTGATCAAATCCACTGAAATATATAAAAAAATAGGCAGACAAAAAACGATCGGAACAGAAATCATTAGAAGTAGGAGAATGGGTATACCTATCCACAAAATGTATTATTTGGGTTTACCATGTAAAAAACTGGGCCCAAAATATATTGGTCCATTTCAAATACTTCAAGTGATTAACCCAGTTACAATCCGCTTACAATTACCAGCACGGTTTAAAAGGATTCATCCGAGTTTCCATAGTTGCTGAAGCCTGCTGACATGACACGGTGTGAACCTCGCTTAAAGTTCCCAGGGCCCATTAGGGATGTTTATTTTGAAGTAGAGGACATCCTTGATTCCTGAGGGGTCCTACAATACCTAGTGAAATGGAAAGGATATCCAATGGCAGACATTTATTGGGTGACATCTGCAGATATGTCAACCCCAAAATTACAAAAACTATTTCATCGGCAACACCCTACCAAAGCAGGGGGGAGGGAAGAAATCTATCAAAAGAATTTTATTAAAACTGTTAATTCTTTTCCAGGAGGATCCATGATAGAGGGGGCAGCATGTCGGGCTCTACATATTACCAGCGTCCTGAAGCCAGACATTACAGTTGTGCCTTTAAGCTGTGAATCCCTGATAGCTGTGAATCCCTGATCTGCGCTTCGAGTCCGGCATTGCAACTTGGCAGGCAGCCAAACCAGACCAGCAGAGAAGGAAGGGAGGGCTGTGGGTGACATTTCATAGCCTCAGAAATCAACTTTGGAATGTGGGAGGTCTGTGTAGCCTTGGAACTCAGATAATACAGATAGATGTTTGTTTGTTTTTTTGCAATGTTTGCCTTTAAAACAGTGCTGGGTTTAAATCAAAGTGATCATTGTTATTTAGGATACTAATGGGAGGTAGGGTGAAGGGAGGAACGTAATATTAGCTTAGGCGTGGTGTAATTAGGCACGGGGTGGTGGCGTGGATAATAATGGGCGGATTAGGATGGGACAGAAGTAATTGGACAGGGATGGATAAAACTGTTGGGAGTTAACTGTTTTCAATGCTGACTTTACATGGACATCCATTGTTACAGCTCTTGCCATGATTGTGAACACAGCAATAAACTCTTCAATTTCAACTCTACAAGTGTGAGTAACATGGTTTATTGATTGAAGTCTCCAGTTCTTGGCAGAGATCAACACCCAGTTCCTGTAACCGTTCTTTATATGTTTTAGTCTCCAGTCCCTTAATCATCCTGGTTGCTCTTCTCTGTACTTTTTCTAGAGTCTCAACAGCTTTTTTATAATGTGGTGAACAGTACTGGATGCAGTACTCTACGTGTGGTCTTACTAAGGCTTTATAGAGTGGTATTAGGACCTCGCTTGATCTCGATTGTATCCCTCTGTTAATGCAACTTAGGATTGCATTAGCTTTTTTGGCTGCTGCTGCACACTGCTGGCTCATATTTAGCTGGTTGTCCACTAAGACTCCAAGATCCCTCTCACAGTTACTGCTATTGAGCCTGGTTTCACCCAGTCTATATGTGTACTTTTGGTTTTTCTTGGAAGTTGAAACCGATACATCTTGAAATTGCCACAGTTGAGAAAAGCTGCTCTATACCCTTGTTTCTTATCCCTGCTACTCCATATGCAAACTCTGCCTCCCCCCACAACAGTACGAGGGCTTATCTTTTGGCAAGATAAAGCAAAGACAGGTCTGGAAACCGATGGCTTTTAACAGCATATTCTGTATTATTGCAACAGGGAAGTTGGCGACCAAGTGTGAAGATCTGACAAGAATCCAATAATGATCAAAGATAAGGTTGTTTTTAATTTTTATTCCTCACCATTATCATGATACACATCAAAACTGTGATGTTGATTCCTTCCCCTCCTGCCATCTCCTGACACAATAAATATTCTAATGTATGTTGTGCAAGAACTGGGAATAGTAAGATAGGAATTAGCAGATTCCGGCCAAGCAGAACTGTTGTGTAAGCACAACTCAGTTGCCTCCCAAAGTCATCCGAAGACTAGCTAAGTATGCATTAACTCAAAAAGAGAGAGAGAGAGAAAGGAAAAACACTATAATGTAAACCCCAGAGCATATTTAGACAGAGATACTTTGATTTATTTCCATTGAAGGTGCAATCAACTGTTGAGTGTAAGGCTCATACTCATCTGCAATAAAGTTTCTAAGCTAAGATAATTCATATCTGAGAATTTTCTTTTAAGTCTAGTCAAAGGCTGAATTATGGATTAAATGCCTGGAGAATTCTCATTTACTGCTAAATTTAGGATTATACTGTGGCTACAGATCCTCTAAGCAAATATTTTAACTGTTGTACAAGTCAACAATGCCTTGCTCCCGAATCAGAATAAAGTGATAGTAATGCAGCTAATCCCTAACAGTTGGGATGCAACACAAACACAACTAGTAGTCCCCACACTATGGCTGGCGAAAGAACTTTGAAATGTATTGGAGCAGCTGTCACAGGTCTCAAGTGCTAAATATCTACCTCTGAGGAATATCTTGAGAATCATATCAAACATTCTGCCTTCCTCACTCAGCATAAACTTGTAAGTCCCTGAGTCAATCATCTGAACCTCTGTTCAATTTCTAATTAGGAGTATAAACAGAAGTTTGTACAGTAACTGCTGTGAACAATATCAGAAGCTACTTCTTTATATGTTTTCTTTCTTCTCTATTTTTCTTCAGCTTTTTTGTTGCATTTTTGCCTTTTCTTTCTTTTTCTTCCTTATATTAGTTTAGTGTTCTTGTTTAAGTAAAATTATATACAAAAACAGAATATAAGCAAATAAAAAATTGAGAGGAAACACAAATCTTTCATTTGTATGACTGGTAAAAACATGTTCCAGTGCAGAGTCCTTATGTTCACAATTCTGATGGAACAGTTATGGCCTTTTTTTTTTTTTTTTTTGGCCATTCTACATCTCCTACAGGCCCTTTTCCATTTATCCTCTTAAAAGATCAGCATTCAGTGACAATCATGCCCCATTCCCATCAGAATGCTTTGGAAACCACTACTCTTTAGATATATTTTTTTCATAAAGGTTCTTTATACTTTCATAAACACCATTGTTTCCTTGAGGCATTTAATAATTTCCTCTTGGGTATAAACAAGGGCATTTTTGTTATACAAACCCAACTAAGTATCAGGAAGAAGGGCAATATTACTCTGTTAATATTGTGTTAATGAATGCCAGATCTATCCATTAATTTATCTAACATTTTCCTGCTGCCATGTGACCTAATGACTTTTTATGTGTCATAAGAAGCTCTCCATTTGTCATCCTGAACTTGTTAATAAGCAGTTTCGGCAGATGGCTGTGAGTTCCAGTAGAAAACAGAAGAAACTTCTTTCATGTTCTCGCTGTCTCCATAGTGTTCTTTTGTAACCTTCTGCTTTGTCTTTTATTTTTCTTCTAAAATAACACTCTGTCCTAATTAGAAAAATGGGCCAAGATCTGGATCATTTCAACTAATCTTTTCTGTCTTCCTCAGTGCTCTGACATTTTTTTTGTTCCCTTTCCAAATATGACCTATTTTCTTCACAAATGCTGGTACACAGCCCAAAAAGTGCCAAAAAGTGAATTATGGGCTCTTCCTCATATCTATATTAAGGTCTGTCCTCCACTCTTGGTGTATGCAGAAAAGTCAATGAACTCTAGCAATATTTTTAGCAGAAAGGATGATGGGTCTATCACATAGGCTAGAACAGCAACTCCATTGATGTAGCTTTGATGGCTCAGTGATCTTCATGATGTACCTAAATGACAGGTAGAAACTTCTTGATTTGAAGAGATGCTTTTCAAGTTATGTTAGTGGGTATCCAAGCACTCAGGTTGCACAGAACATTCAGAAAAGACATTTGATTTGATTTCAAGAACATTTTTAATAGCATTCCTCTTTAAATTGGGCAGACTTGGAAACAACAAAAGAGAACTGTAAGGCTATTAATTCTTCCTTCCCAGGCTGTAGCTTTTTAAAGTTCCCCTGCACAATTCAGTGGAGATAGTAATATTGCCATTGGATTGCCCGGAGCAGCAATGATGTTTTGGGGATTTAAAATTTAATCTGGATATTTGTGAAAACTAGCAAATCATGAACAGAATCCTGTAAAGTTAGAGACCTCTGAATCTATTTAACATCCCTTAAAGTTGAAACAAATACCGAAGGAAAGTGACCATTCCTAAATAAGTAAGGATTAAGTATCCATTATTTTATTATTCAGTAAATACGAACCATAAAGCCCCACTGGTCTTGCATAACATTTTACAAAGATTTGTAAAACAAAAGTCTGGAGAAAACAGAAAGGAAAAGTGTTGTTCTTAATTCATGTAACTACTTTATTTCTACAGTATTCTCTACCGTCATTATAGAAATGAATATAAGCTATTTCAAGGGCATTGGCAAGGTTAATTTCCATTTTGGATGCACACAGTTGGTTTCTAACTTAGCTACTCCACACAGCAGAAGATCTTGAAAGTAATTGTAAACTATTCAGTAAAGATCTGTGCTCCTTGTTACAATAAGAGACAAAAATAAAATCCTGTAAAAATGCATTTTTCAGAAGCAGAAATTATATAAAACTGCCTACATAGGATTGCTTATGTTAATGAAGTGTTTGCATCCAATATAGTAAAAGTAAACAGAGTAATGGCCTTATCTCTTGAAGTTAATACGACTATATCAAATAATGCAGGCTAATGTTAACGGCGCCTACAGTTTACAGCTATTATTTCTGGGCTGCATAAATCTCAACAACTACTTATTAAGAGCAGAATATATATATAAAAAAACATGCCATACTATTGTAGTCCAGATTTTTATAGCTAAATATGCCTATTCTAACCAAGGAGAAAAAAAATAAGATCTAAGTCTTCTTTTATCCCCAAATTGAAAATCAAAAGGGGACGGCTATAGTAATTCATGCTTACCCAATGAATAATTACTTTCCTTGTATTTTCTGCTATAGGAAGGCCTTTCAGCCTCCCAGGGTTTATTCCATGAAGTGGGCAATACCACAAAGAAGGACTGTTTCTGAATAGCTGCTTGGTGGCATTGCACAGGCAAAAATATAGCCAGGATAATCTCTGATATTTTAGTGATCAGGCAAATATACTGTATAAGTAAATTTTCACTTGATAATATAAATAATATTGGAAGATATTTATTTAATGTATCATACCTGATCTTTCCATACTGTAATATTCTTATTATTCGTTTCACTTTTCATTTTTCATTTTTACTGCTATCCATGAGCAAAGATTGGTGCAACAACTAATATACAGTATTACATCAGAATCTGAGCTATAGCCAAGTCATAGAAGACTATGGACTATAATCTGTTTATCCAGTGCTGGTTGGTAGATTTAAGATTTCCAGCTTCCCAAGGAAGAGAGAATGATTGGCTCAAAGTCCCCTATCCAGCTTCTATGTCTAACAGATGATTAAAACCTTGGTCTCCCTACTGCACCTCACACACTTTCAGTGATCAGTGTAGTCCTATATTAATCATGAATAGCATCTACCGCCTCCCCAAAAATTTAGTTGGAGGAGCCCCATGACATCTTTATTTATATAAATGGAACCTCTTTTTGATGTCTATAAAGTCATCCACATTTTAACGCAGCGGTGGTAATTTCTCTCTTGGTGGTGTCAGTTTATTTATTTGACTTGTATGTGCCCATCTCGTCTCATTCCTCATTCCAGCTGAATTCTACACAAAGCCGTCTTGTGGCTTGAACAAGTTGTGTTGTCTGAGATGGCAAACTATATAGCAAAGGATATACAAGACTAATGTTATTAGGAAATCCCATATAATTCCTAGAGTACTTTATTTTCTTTGAAACACAAAGCTAGTCAGATGATGGTCAAAGGACAAACAAAGCAATCTTAAAAATATCAGAATGATGAACAGCATGCTCTGTGTCAGACTTAGATGTAAAGAACAAATGAAAAGAAAGGCAATAATTTACATCATGGCAAGCCTGTAATTTGTCTGAGTCTAATGCCCTTAAAATTCATTATGAATCCAGTTTGCAAATCCAGTGATTTGGAGATTTTTGCAATTCTTCTGAACATTGCAAAGTATATCTGTATAACATAGGTTGCACACCACAATCCTTTAGATATTCTCCCACGTTATTTTCATTTATTCGTTTATTTTAAATTTGGTTGTTTTTTTTTTTTGTAAATTTTATTTGAGTTTTCACAAAGAGAAAAAAATACAAATAAAACATCTTTTTTGAAAGCAGCATAATCCCGGGTTACATTTCTTCGTACAGACACAAATTCAGGTTCATGCTCATTTTAATATTCCATTCCATATCTTATTACTATTTTACATTTTCTGCATAGCTTCTCCCCTCTTTTAATTTTCTCAATTTTATTTTAATTATCTCATCTCAATTCAAATCATTGTATTTATATTTTTTGTCTGTCCTGTTTCAATTATATCTTTTCTCATTGAACAAAATTTCTCCTGTAGTTACTGATTGGAGTATGACGCCTTTATATCTTTTCCCTAAAGTTGTAACATTCAATATAATACATAACTTCCATTCGGATTCTGCTTGGTACATTCTTAAAATATACACTGTATTCTTTAAAAAAGAAAAAAAAATTATAAATGTATATAATTAAAACAACATTCCATTCCAATTCAATTCTATCATTCATATTCATTAAAGTTTTAACATCTTCAACATTACTCCTCAATTAAATATCATACTTCCATGGGAACAATTATAAGCTTTCCATAGTTAATTCCTCCCCTCTCTTCACTTATATTTTATAAAACATTAACTAATTAAAATGTTCCCGTTCCTTCCTAATTCAATTTTCTCATTTATTTTATTTCACTTATTTTATTCACAAACATTTCACTAAATTACACTAACTATTTTATCCCTCATTTTAATCATACGTTGTTTCCAATTTTCTAAAGTTATTTCTATTACTAATATAACAATACAATCTTATATACCTTTACAGAATCCCTTTTTCAGTTAGATTTTCACCCATTATCTCTAAATAGGTCCTGTTTCTCTATATCTTGCTCCGGTCCTTTGTAACTTCTTTTCCATTCCTTCTTCCCTCTCTTCTTTTCTCTCCCCTTTTTACCCCCTTGTCTCTCTACCTCTATTTCTCTCTTCTGTATTCCCCTTTTCTGTTGCTTTCCAGTATTATACTTATTTTTCGAATTATTTTTCTTTTCTTTGGTTGTTTTTTAAGTCTTAAATTCTCCATTCTCTTCCCCCCCTTTCCTTTTTCTTCCCCACATAGAATTACTTGTTCATTAAAGATGGCTTCTTCTTTGTCCCAGTCTTCTTGTTTTGCAGTCTTTTCTTGTTGTTTCTCATAGTTCCAAATCTCCATTTCTAAGAATTGAAAAACGAAGCCAAAAGAACCTTCCCTTCTTGTGCATCTTCTTTGTACTTTTTAAGTTCCATTTTCAAATCATCCAGAAGTAGTGCCATTGTATAAATTTTTAAACAACCACCCGATTGATTTTAGTCATTCAAATATAATAACCAAAAATCCAAAGATCACCAAATAATCCAAATACATGCAAGCTGTTTCTTTTTTGCTCTTTTTTTTTCACTTTCTCTTCCTGGGGTTACTATTTAGTTGCAAAGTTTCAGTTAAAATGTATCTTTTAGAAGTCTTGTTGAAGTTTTACTTTAGATTCTTTTTAATTCCAGGCAGTCTCCTCCCTCTTCCAGATCCTGCCCTTATTCTTTTTCTCTCCCTTCCTGCTTATGAAAAAGAAAGTTTTTAATGTCCAGAAATCTTTATTATCCCTTTGGCATTTTGTTTTATTTTCAGCTTAATTGCCTATTGATGTCAAAGCGGATTTTTCCAATTTCTTATTTAAGTCTCTTAGTTGTCAGTATAGGGAAGGAGAGAGAAGGAAAAAAAAGCCAAACCTTTCCCTTTTCACTTTCCTTCGCTGCTTCCGACTCTTCTTTAAGAGCGATGTTATTTTTTGTAAGTTTAAATTCCAGGGTACCTTCGTTGTTGCTTTTACAATTTAACCCGGTCAGCCAAAACTTTCACTTCTTATCTTCCTCCTGCACATTCTTTTCTGGTCGAGTTCTTCTTTGTGGTGGCCATTTCTGACCACCGCTGCAACTGCCTTCGGGAAAGGGAGTAATGGCCAGCTGAGGAGGAGAGATGCGGCTCTCCTCGACCCTGCTGGCGGTCTCCCCCCACTTCACCTCCTCTACGGGGTGGCTTAGCCCTGAAACCAGCCAGCTTGGGGCGCTCCAGCGGTGAGCCCAGACAGAAACCGCGCACCATCGAGGATTTCTGTCTGTTGCCGAAGCCCTTCAAACTGGAAGTCTCCTAAATCTAGCTATTATTGAAGCACCTAGATCAGCATTTCTTGACTTATGCAACTTTAAGAAGTTAAACTTTGAGACCTCATCTCCAAGAATTTTCCAACCTGCATGAGGAATTTTGGGAGTTGAAGTCCACGCATCTTATTGTTGCTAAGGTTGAGGAACGCTGGTCTCTAACATTTCAAGCTTTGGGTTTAGGATCATCTGACTGAATGTTTTTCCTGTTACCTACTGATTTCCTCAAGTCGTACAGAGAAACAGTATTGTGAGAAAGAAGACCATTTGGTAACATGTAATTTGTAATGTTACAACTCTGATATTGATTTATTATCCCTTTGATAGTGGATAGGTAGTCATACATCCACTTCTGCCAATTCCTGGCACAAGATTAAGACATAAGCTAGAACAACATCCAGCATGATGTGAGCTATTACAACCAATGTTATATATTGTATGAATCTGTCAAGTGAAACAAACAAAATGTTAAAAAGTTATAATATTTATGTAGTTACTTACCAAGCACATCTAAATTATATTAAAGTAACCAGAATATCTTTACAATTCCCAAGGTATGTCACAACTTTTGAGTACCCCTAATGTTTGGAAATTGAAAGTTGAAAAATTTGACATGCCCTCTGAACTTTCATCAGCCTGAAGTCTTCTATCCAGGAAGAACTAGTCAACAGGGTTGATACAATCACTGTCTTAATGAGTATTGTTCCAGCAGGTGAGATTTAATAATTCTATAGCTAATTTACCTGCCTCAACTTTTCCTAACTTTGTCTGATTTAAACTAAAACAGAAATGGAAATAGAAGACTTCAGGCTGATGAAAGAGCATGATTTATCTGGACTGATCAGAATAATACATAGGATTTTTCCCAAATCATCAGTAATGTATGATCTTTCTTTCATTTTTGAGAAAATAGTATTCAGCAATAAATATATAATATAGGCAGGCTTAAGAAAGTTGGATGCTTCTATGAAAACCTAGAACTACGCCACCTTCGGTCCGATCTAAGTATAGTATATAAAATCATACATTGCAATGTCACACCTGTCAATGAATACTTCAGCTTCAACCATAACAACACAAGAGCACACAATAGATACAAACTCAAGGTTAACCGCACCAAACTTGATTGCAGGAAATACGACTTCAGCAACAGAGTGGTCAATGTCTGGAATACTCTACCTGACTCTGTGGTTTCTTCCCCAAACACCAAAAACTTTAACCTTAGACTGTCTACTATTGACCTCACCCCTTTCCTAAGAGGTCTGTAGGGGGCGTGCATAAGCGCACCAACGTGCCTACCGTCCCTGTCCCTGTCCTATTGTTTCTTTTATTTTTTTAAATTTTTCTCATAACTATGTTTTTACTTATACCTATTATCTTGTAAGCAATTGACAAATCAAATCAAATAATAAATAATTCTTAATACAACTATCTCCAATGTTCTTTTTTTCTTTCTTTCTCTATTTACCTGCTAATTTTATTCTGGTTGTTTTATTGTGAAGTTGCTGTTTGCAACACAAACAGCATTTAAAATGTATTGTATTCTATTGGCTAGAACTGAATTCAAGCAACATAAATTGGATTATCATAACTGAATTATACAACCTCTGTGTAATTACTTACATACATTAATAGATAAAATGGAGATTTGAAAAAAATCAAAGTTTTCCTAAATCCCAAGCAGATTGATTTTGCTAGTCCATATAAAAAATGATAATGAATACACATGATTTCTTAATGTGTATCTGTTTATCATTTTGAATTTACATAAAGAGTCTTTGTTTCTACTTAGCCACAATATGTTATATTGAATCACTACTTTAAAGTTAAAGTGTACAGAGGGTAGGATTTCCTGAACAGTCTTTTATTTTTACTTGAGCTTTTTCTTGGTGCTTTAAAAATGAGACCAAGTTTAATTGGAAGTTATTCTATGTGGTTTGATATTATGGTGTACTTTAGAACAACAGGATATAAAAAATGATACCAAGCAATGCCTCTCAGCAAGGTAGCTGCATGACCAGGTATTTGCCAGGCATATCCTGATATATATTAACTGTTTCATAAAAATTATTTGAAATATTTCACATTAATACAAAAGCAATCCATCAACTCTAGCAATTTATTCTCTTTATGTAATTGTAGAATTGTCTTTCTCTAGGTCCTGAAGCTAAATACAAGCAAAAGTCTAAGCTATGCTTATATTTTGTATTACTGAGGGCTGCAGACCTGTTTCCTCTTGGTTTCATTTGTTATATTAGACTGTAAGGTGAGAAAAGCTGTATATATAAGTTGCCTCTGTTTCCTGACTATTTAGTGTAACTTACATATTTAAAAGAAGAGTAATGAGATTTCCTATATATCAATTATGCTAGCAAATTGAAATGTTATACATATTTTTTCTAATTTCTGAAATGTTTAGCAATTTTCTTTCTTGCCCACTGAAGGCAGCTGTATGATAGAAACAATCTGCTATTATTTGCAAAGTTGAAAGAAACAATTATTAATAAAAATAGCAATTTTGGAATTGCAGAGTTGTGTACTTACCCATACGCTCTGTTTAAATTAGATTAAATATAGAAATATTTTTACAAAGTTAATCCAAGCTATGCTAATACATTCTAAAGTCAGCCATTATCCTTCATTTTCATGAAACAATAATCTAGCCAATAGTTCATTCCCTGACTCTGTCCATTGGTATCATGAGTTCAGCCCAATGCTGCGACATATATTATATAGAGAAAAAAGTATGGGTAAAATAGTGGAAGCAGATTAGTAAACCAACTGAAATTCTAGGTAACTTTGATTGTGTCAGAGTTTAAAGCAGGGGTGGGATTCAAATTTTTTAACAACTGGTTCTGTGGCCATGGCTAGGTGGGCATGGCCATGTGACTGGGTGACCATGTTTTTTTTCCATCAAACCACTCCCCCCATTTTTTTGCCTCCTGGGCCTCAGGCAAGCCTCCGGGGGTGGGGGCGTTTTTGCTTCCAGAAGGCTTCCCTGGGGCTGAGGAAGGCAAAAAATGGAGCATGCGGAGGGGGGGGGTGCAGCATCTCCCTACACTCTGTTTTTGGGCCTCCTGGGCCTCAGGCAAGCCTCCGGGGGGCGTTTTTGCTCCCAGGAAGCTTCCCTGGGGCCCAGGAAAGCAAAAAATTGAGTGTGGGGGGCGGGCAGCACCCCCTTCCCCACATGATCCTTCTTGCCTCCTGGGCCTCGGGGAAGCCTCCTGGGTGAAGCAGTAAGACAGTGAGAGGGATCCCAGCACAGCTGATCATCGGAACAGCTGATTGTCAGGAGGGGAAAAAAAGAAATACCTTAAGGAGTGACTGGGTGAGGGAGAATGCAATCAGCGACGTCGGGCATGCACGTGATGTCGCGTGTGTGCGATAAGGACTGACTGGGTGGGGAGGAGAGGGCGGAAAGGGGCGGGGCCAGCCAGGGGCTGATAGAACCGGTCTGAACCGGTAGAATCCCACCCCTGGTTTAAAGCAAATATCCCAAAATATTTTGGCCAACTGGCAAATATATATATATTGTTGTGACTGCTACAGAAATAGGTGGGACTTACCAAATTCTCAAAATGTCTTCTACAGCGGATGGCCAGCCATAAAATAAAAAGGTTGGAGAAATATTGGCATAAAACCAAAGGAACCATCCACAAGTTCATTAATGACCATGGCCTCATAGCCCTTAGACATCTTTAGGAAGATTAGGATAATGATACATTAGACTGGCCCTGAAGTATAAATTAAAAAATGATAAAGCTATTGGGAATATGACCGTGGATTACGGTATGTCTCTCAATAGGCATGTTCAAATGGATGGAAATCATCTTGCCATTATAGGTTTTGAAAAATATTTTCCCTTTTTTTGTTCTTAATTAAGATAAGCTTAACAGTAGTTTAAACTTCATAGAAAATGTATACCAAAGAGAATTCGTGGAAAAATAACAGATGTTATCCTGTCCTTCTTGATAGGCTGCTAAATATGATTTCTTTTCTATCCAGAGGGGAGAAAGTCTGCTCATCTCCCTGACTGGTAATTTATAGATACTAGTGACATCGTCTTTATATGTGATGCTAAAGAAAGTGGGGGAGAGAGAGGATAATATGTTAACATATGTTGCATAAAATTTAATGGTAATATTCATTTCAGGAGAACTGGAGGCTGCTTGAGTCTCATGTAAAAGTACTCCATCTCTGAAAATAATATAAATAATGTATTCTCCATTTGAACTAAAGAAAGGTAAGAAAAAAGAGAGGGAGGGAGGAATGAAGGAGCTGAAGAGGTTAAAATAGCCACAGGTTCATCATTAAATTTTTCCTTCCACACAGGAGATATATCTATCTTGAGGAAAGCCCAGTTTTGCCCCATTTTTCCAAGAAAAACAACTGATTTGTGTTCCTTTTCAACTTAGAATACTTCACTCAACTCAACATTGTTAAAATCAGTGATCTGTTTTTATCACTATGCACAAACTTCACAAAAGCAAATAATTGAGAGGAAAAATATTACTAGGACCAAAACAGCTGTTCACTGTATCAGTGGCCCCCAACCTTTTTTGTGCCACGGCCCGGTACTGGCATCACAAAATGATCCGCGCCCGGTACCGGCATCAGCACGCATGACAAGGCAAGGCGAGCCAAGCGACCGCCAGCCAGCCGTCCCCGCTTCTCCCCGCCACCTTCAACTTCTCCTTTGTACCTTTTTGTGCTTTTGTGCTTTTAATCTCCTCCGCCATCGGGACGGCTCTTCATTCGAAGCTGCCCCCTTCGATGAAACTAAGGTGCGAGGATTCCTTCAGGACCCAAACACCACTTTCCAACCGGAAAAGCTCACCCGGAAGCACTTTCTCATCGAAACAAGATGGCGGCGCCCAGCAAACCGACGGCCCGGTAGAAAATGATCCACGGACCGGTACCGGTCCAGGGCCCGGTGGTTGGGGACCGCTGCTCTATATCATGCTTATTTTTAGTAGTAAAATGCCAGACCAATGAGCCAATCAGATTTTACTTTGTATTTTACATAACAACCAAGACAGCATACCTACTCTGCTCATTATTGATGAATTTGAGCTAAGATTTCCATCTATATTAGCCTCTGTTCAATCTTGTGCTTGAAACAGCACTTTTTTAGCCACGGTGATTTTTTCTTGGCTGGTAGATTGTAAACACTGAATTATCTGCAATATAAACTTGAAATATTTTCTAAAACTAACATTTTAGTTATTAGTCAATGTGCAACAAAGGGTACTGCCAGGTGATCATCCCAAAGTCTTCTGATTTCACAACTTAAATGAAATGGGGCTTGTGTAACTCATCCTGACTATTTAGATTAATAGGACATTCCAGAGGAAGCACGATTGCTTCAGTTTGAATATGGAGCCCATCAAAACTCACCCTTCCTACCCAATAGATGTGCATAGTGACGTCTCAGTCAATAAATACTAAGCTACTAGACACGACTGTTTTCTCTACCACTCAGTTTTGTGTTGAAAAATCAAATATCTTTCCAAACAAACAAACAAGATTTGCTAGGCTGTACAGACTACAGCGTGCAGCTGAATAGAACAAGATGCAGCTGCTATTGGCACTATCTGCTGTTTGCAAAATCTCATAATGGCATTCCAATTGAAACCTGGAATCTAGAACTAGAGTATCCAGCAACAGCACAGACAGATTAGTGGAAGATGAGGTTATCATCACAAGCAGCTTTAAATCCAAAACATGAGATATAATAATGTTCAAAATATGAGAAATGGGTTCTATCCATGGTGGTAGGGGAATTATGGAAGTAGAAGTCTACACATCTTAAATTTCTTGAGGTTGAGAAACACTGCTCTAGTATGTAATTGTGACTGATATCTCACAGTTTTTTACATTAAGGCCTGACCTAATTGAAATCAATTGGAGTTCATTCATTCATCATTTCTGGAGGGAGGAATCCTTCAATCAGAACAATCCAAAAGTTTGACTCAATGGGTCCCAGAAATGGAAGTGTGTAGACATCTTATTAACCAGTACAAACGTCAGTTGGTTTCTGCTCTTATCAGCAGACTTTTAAAAAAGTCCCTCCCTTCAATTGCTATAGGGGAAGTAATTCAGACCTGTTCATTGAGTTTTCTAAATTTTGTCTTAAATTAGCAGACCGGCTGGCAGGCTTTTCATTCTTTGAATGTACAATCATTCCTGACATGATTTTGCTCAGCATCTCTCTCACTCTCTTTGCAATATTACATTTTCTGATATCAACACAATTAATCTCAGAGGGTGGTAGGAATGGGATTAAGATTTTTAAAATAAATTTTCCCTTTCAAGCATGAAGCTTTCTCACAAGGATATAGGATTCCATCCTATATAACTTCATATATTTTAATAACATGAAGTGTGGGCTATAGCAAGCTTAATTTGATTTTCATATATTATTAAAACTATGGAATATCTTTAAATATTTTTGTAGGTCCCAAAAGTCTTAGGTTCTTGTGTTTATCAGGTAAGTATGGGTGTCAACTACTTTGCGTCAACCTATTTTTTAGTGATTCCCACAAGCCTGGCAGTGCAAGGCAGTAAGAAATAGAATAAAAATAGTCTGGATTTTCTACATATTTTATGGCTTCAAGGAATTGGAAAATTCAAGGCACATCTTGTCTGTCTCTTTTTCTCTTTCATCTCTTTCCCTTTGCCTCTTTCTATGCTGCATTTATAACTGGAGAAGTGACAATGAAGATGTGAATATTTGGGAGAGGTACAATAACCAATAAAGTTCATAATAACCAAGGCCAAGTCAGGCAGTTTGAAAATAGTTAACTTATAATTGCCATATTATTGTGTTTTTTAGACAATTTGTCTACTTTTTTCACTTTTTTTATGGTAAAATAATATTGCTGAGTGTTATCCTGTTGAACTTTTTAAAATAAAGTAGAAGCTATAGAGTGACTTTGTTCCCAATTAGCATGTCATTTGCATTGAGCTTACTACGTATATAGTGTCACTAATCATTTTCAGTGTATGAGTCATATAGCTAGATTGCATTATAGAATGCAATAAGAAGTATTTTAATGTTTTTATTTAAACAGTACATTTAAAATATATTAATAAAGTTACAGTAAGGAGCCTTAAACAGATTATAATAAGAGTCCCTCACAAAATATTTTTATTGATCCTAATTGAATTAAAATGGTGCAAACCAATGACTGATCAATTCAGTTATAGTTGGGAGATGCATTAGGAAAATATAGTAATTGGCTGAATGTTTTAACATCAGAAATATATATTTAAACTACTTGGACAAATGATACAGGAAGAAAGACCATAATTAAACAATATATCTGATAATTATAGCATTTTATTGTTTTTTTAAAAAAAGAGTGAAATCATATAAGTAAGGGAAATAACTATGTAGTCCAATCTTTGTTATCATTTGCCTCCTATGTTTTGGGAGTGGGTGAGTTTGTTAACATGTTTAGTTTTATAGTTTTATTATGGTTTTTATGTTGTTTATATTTTTTATTGGGAACCAACCAAAATTGGGCAGGCATATTAATATATTAAATAAGTAAATAAGTTGGTGGGCAGATTAATGTTTTAAATAAGTTCTACACTTCTCACTGCTTAAAAATGAAGAATACTGTACCTTTTTAATAGAATAACAGAATAACAGAGTTGGAAGGACCTTGGAAGACTTCTATCCCAACCTTCTACTCAAGCAGGAAACCCTACACAATTTCAGACAAATAATTGTCCATTCTCTTCTTAAAAACCTCCAATGTTAGAGCACCCACAACTTCTGGAGGCAAGTTTTTTCTTTAACAATAGGCACTGCTGTGGTAGAAACATTAAATATAGTTCAAACTCAGCATGCAGTTTTTCCTGTCACATTTAAGATCAAATGCAAATAGAAGGGGCAGCACAAGATGATATTAAAATTATATAAAACCTGTGTCAAAGAATCACCCATTTTTGGAAAATATTTTTTAACTGGCATTTTGTTGTTAGTTTGCTTCCTTTTTCCCAAAAAGAATTAATTGCTTTAGCAAATAAAATGATGGTTAAAATATATTTCAGAATTCCAAAAAGACAACAGTTATAATACAGGTGCATGGTTGGTTATCAGCATACACCTTTTAAATTATTCATGCTCCCTCCTGTACTACAGATGAAGTCAAACTAAGATGCCTGCAAAGATCAGTACATACTGATGTTATTACATGTGGCAACATGCTTCCTGGTTGGGAAATACATCAGCTAGGAAACAAGACTGATATTAGTTGGAAGAGACAGAGTGTAGATTTAAATTCCTCCAGTGTATTTAAGTGGCCCAAAAATGCTCATAAAAACCAGCAAATTCTAAATTTGGATTTGCTAAAATTCATATAAACATCCCATAGACAGAGATGGATTATGAATTAAATATTAGATTGTGCAATTGTATGTATCACTCTTGAAATGTAAGTCTGATGTTATTCAACTAGCTTTTGCCCGTTACATAAATATAATATATCAACGTAAGGGGAAATGAACCTCAGGTAAAATAATAGTTCTTGAAGACTGTGCTTCTACAATTTAACTATAATTAATTTTAAGTGGATAACATCTTTTTAAATTATGGATACTATTAAAGGAGGAATAGATCAATCTTTCAACATTACAAAGCAGCTATGTAACACTGATTAATATTTGAGTTAATTACATCATCATAAAATAAAAAAATAAAATTTGGGCTCCAATTGCATAGAGTTATCTGAAATAAGTTCCATTGAATTCAGTAGTGTGTGTGTGTGTGTGTGTGTGTGTGTGTGTTATGTTTGAATATGTGTGTGCACATACACAAGTGAGAGAAAGAAGTACCCATACCTATGCAAACAATCCCATTTGAATTCAGTGGAATTTAGTAATCAAATGAAATCAAACCTTTATAATGCTCATAGACCAACAAAAGGAGAGTATAGCCAATTAAAGGGAGTAAAAGGTACAACAAATCTAATATATGTATGTGTGTATATGTGTGTGTGTGTGTATGTATGTTTTCTTAAGTTTTGACGGGTATTTATATGTATGGTATTCAGCTTTGTTCGGGTATTTTCCCACGTCATTATAGTTGTGCTTTTAAAGTTGTAGCAACGCTTTGACAGAATCTCGTCTGCCATCATCAGGCTTCTGTATTGTGTTCGTCTGTGAGTCAGACTTTTACAGTTGTTTCAGTTTTAAATTTGGGGCTAGCCTACTGCTATGTCAGAATGGTTTTTTCTTTATCCTGATTGGTTGGGAGTCTTGGTCTGTGTTTATTGGTCTTGGAGTTTGCTGTGTTCTGCTTGATTGGTGTTTCTAGATCTGCTTGTAAGTTTCGACGTGGTTTCACTATTCACTCAAGTCCCGATAAAAGAAACTCTTGAAATCATCAAAAATAAATACCAACCAGCTAAACACCTCATAGAACTAACAGAACACTGCTTAACCAACACATATTTCATATACAAAGGACAAAGATACAAGCAAATTGAAGGAGCCCCTATGGGATCACCACTGTCACCCGTCATTGCAAACCTGTTCATGGAAGAATTCGAATCCAGAGCCCTGGCTAATGCCACCCACAAATTCAAACTATGGTTAAGATATATCGATGACACATTTGTGATTTGGCCCCATGGAAAAGAAAACCTAAACAATTTCCTAACACACCTAAACAGCACACACACCCTAAAATCAAGTTCACCGTGGAAACGGAAACAAACAAACAACTACCACTCCTAGATGTACTAATCTACAAAAAAACAGATGGCACACTAGGACACACCATATACCAGAAGAAAACACACACCAACTCCGTGGCCAAACACTAATTGCTAGAACCAAACGCCTGGCAGACAAGACACACATAAAGACTGAACTATGCACCCTGGCTAAAGTACTGATAGCCAACGGCTTCCACAAAAGCAAAATCACTGGCTTGATCCACAAAAACACACTGAGACATAATGGAGACTTAGAAGATGAACAGACCTATGGAACAGCTGTCCTGCCCTACATAAGAGGTACTACAGACAAAATCAGCAAGATACTACACAGGCATCACATCAAGACTGCCTTCAAAACAGACAGAAAAATAGCAGCCATCCTTAGAAATCTCAAAGATAAAATTGACCTGGAAAACCAAGGCATATATGAAGTCCCCTGTGCATCATGCCCTGCCACATACATTGGACAGACCAATAGAAGAGTAAGTACCCGCCTGGATGAACACAAAAATGCAGTAAAAAAGCTGGAACACACTTCCTCACTAGTCCAACACATGAAAGCCACAGGTCACAGCATCAACTTCAGTGGCACCAAAACCCTAGCCACTATAGAAAACCCCAGCCACAGAATTATCAGAGAAGCCATAGAGATTGAAAAAGACCTGAAAGCATGAATAGAAGAGATGATTCCACCAGACTGTCAATTATTTGGAAGCCTGCACTCACAAACAAAAAAATTCCACACCACTAGCCAGGCAAACACCTGGGCACAAACAGATCCCCTGATACCTCCAGCTCAAACACACCCCAACCAGGCACCCAGATGAAACCTAGTTTCCTAATAAATGATAGCCGTCCATTTACTCGGAGCCAAGCTGCACTAAAAGCCTCCAATACAGGAACACAATGTTGCCAGCCAATCAAGACACAAAAAAAGCCACAAAACAAACAGAAGATATTAGAAACACCAATCAAACAGAACACAGAAAACTCCAAGACCAATAAACACAGACCAAGACTCCCAACCAATCAGAATGAAGAAAAAACCATTATGGCACAGCAGTAGGCTAGCCCCAAATTTAAAACTGAAACAACTGTAAAAGTCTGACTCACAGACGAACACAATACAGAAGCCTGATGATGGCAGACGAGATTCTGCCAAAACGTTGCTACAACTTTAAAAGCGCAACTATAATGACGCGGGAAAATACCCGAACAAAGCCGAATACCATACATACATGCATACATGCATAAAGGTTAATATATGGCAGACTATATCTATCAAATTAGAGCACTGCTCATTTAGTCTAGTTGATGAAATAGATCATCATCATCTGATGGATTTAGGTGCTGCTACACAGAACCGGGCAACATCATATGTTGTGACAGGGTGGGTATTTGAAAACAAAGGGATAAAGGTTTTCTTATCACGTTTGAAGAAGGCAATGGTATGTCTCTTGCTTCAAGACTCTTTCCTTTATCCAACTCTTTTAGACAATTTTTGACTAGTCTGTAATTATTATAAATTGTCTCCAACTTTTTTTCTTAGAAAGATGGTGGAGAAAATAGTAGCTCTATAGCAGCAAAGAACTCCAGAGAAAGAGCATGATTGAGCCCTTGGCAGTCAAGAGTCTGGCTAATACAGCATGGAAACTACATTGGCCATGCTTGAAGTTGATCATTTGAGGGACTGGGATGAACTACTAGGACAAAGATGTTATAATATACAATTTTGACTATAATACACAAAGGGGAAAATGTATCATGAGAGGATTGAAATTTATATGATACTATAATCTTAAAAGAAAATTTTTATAAAATGATGGTATAATTGGTAAATATCATCAGAATAATTGTCTCGAATGGGTAATGGTACTTCAAATCTATGTTCGTAATGTGAACAAGAAGAGGAGACACTTTATCATGCAGAAAAATTTGGATACAAATACATACATTAATTCAGAAGAGCTTAAAGACTGAAGGACCTTTCAATTGAAACTGGATGCTTTTCTTTTGGTATTGATGGAAATAAACAGCTGGAACTTTGTTTTTATACATGATAACTGCAGCAAGATTATTATATGCACAAAAGTATAAAGTTTTAGCACTACAATGATTGATGAATATGATGAACTAGCAGACATGGCTAAATTGACTAATTAGAAAACAGACAATATCTATATTTTTTGTTGACTGGAAACCCCTTTTATACTTTTGCATGAAACGGAGAAAATGAACTTAGTGAACCACAAAAATCTTGCTTCCTGCAGTCTTCCATTGAAGACCCGCTGTCCAGAGTATATGTGGACAATTTCATAACCCCTCCTTTCTCTGGAAAGCTTTTGCTGGCCAGGATCCATCCTCTGGTCACCATCTCCATTGTAATGTCATTCCTGTTCCTTCAGGGATGTCTAGTTCACCACGTCTCACTGCAAGTTTCCACTTGGGTCACCTTTATGAATCTTAGTACAAGTTCATGATTTCAAGGAGCTTAAATTACTATTATTTTTCTATCTCACCCACCTTCACATGCTAGATGTTGTACAAAAATTTAAGAAGCTTTTCTATAAAAAATTAATTAAGCAGGAAAAAAGTGAACCAGAAAAAAAGAAACCAAGGTGAACAGATGTGACCTAGACAGAGTACTGAAATATTTGAAAAGAGAATTGGTTTTTAGATACAAAAGCATTCTAGTGTTGAAAAATTTTAAGGAAAAAGAAGTATGTAGATACACAATAGACTTAATTAAAGTATTAGTACATGTTGATAAAAGAGTCCAAGGATAAACTTACAGAACTTATAAAGAAAGAGGCAAAAAGATTACTCATAAGGAAGGAGACCAAGGAAACAATTCATTCAGGACACTTGAATACAAAATGGAGGGAGATAATAGGAAAATTAAATATTATATTACATATATTATATAACTAAATAAGAGTTAGCACAAACACTCAAATAAGTACAATGTTCAGAAAAGAATGGAGAATTTAAAGGGTTTACAGAGTGAAAACTTTCAGTTCTCTTGGGTAGACCAGACAGAAAACATAATCAGATGAACTAAATGTACTTTATTGTAAGGTTATATGAACATTTTGAGTTAGAAAGTACAAACTTTCTACCTTCCACTTTTAACTGCTTGATCCATTAGGGTGGGTCCTTTTTATTTTTTCCCTGCTGACCATTCAGTGACTGCAGGCCCTTGCCCCTCTTGTCCGATCATTTCCTAGACACTTATCTCTTCTCATTCCTCAAGGTCACTCATGCATTCCATTACAAAACTGGAAGATTAAAGCTAAATGTGAGTAATAATCAATAAATATCCATAGATAGTTCAAATCAAAACTCTACAATAGGAGAATGAAATAAAATTTATTAAATATCTCTAATTAAATAGTTTATTTTGAAATATCATTCAACTTCTGGCAGAACAGATGACCCTGTAAGAATAGAAGGCCAGACCTTTTCTCTTCCAAGCCCTCTGGAATTTCATACTCTGCCCCCAACTGCTAATTTCTAATTGGGATAATGGCTTGGTAGTTCCTTATGTTCCTACTTTTTTTTTAAGGACCATTACACCCGCCATTGGTTCCAATGCTTGTGTGTAAGAGACAAGACCCTCATAGCCTATGTTTTCTTTCTGGCAATTAAAATGCTAAAATACAAAAAGAAAAATAATAGTGTAAGTTGAAGGCTATGCAGTGTAGAGACATCAAAAGTTGACCCATTCATTCCTTTTTCCCCTAACCTCACCAGAAATAAAACATTTTGTGTGTGTGTGTGTGTGAGAGAGAGAGAGAGATATATATATATATCTCCAGTCAATAGTTTTGATATATAAAATATCTATAGAAATATTGTACATATATCAAATATCTATATAGAGTTGAAAGATATTAAAATATAGTGAAATTGGATTTTAAAGAATATGGTACAGATAAACATCTTCTAGAAAAGATAGTTAAAATATTTTAAAGTATTATTATTATTAAAGTTAATTTCTAAGACAGAAACCTTTTTGTACAATAAATAGTTTTATACAATCTGCAGCAATTTTGAAATGTTACATATGTTTCTGATTCATCAGTTTAAATAATCAAACAGCTAAGCCTGTTAAACATGCAGTTCTCATTCTTTGAATGGGAAAGCTCTTGTTCCTTTTTTGTCACTTTTTGCCACTAGTGTTAAAATCTCACATCCAAGTTTTTGTTCACCACAGAAGTAATTGATTGGTGTAATATCCTTGGCTGTGATTATAGCATGGGCACATAGAGTCAGAGAGAGAACTGTCAACCATTGATAGAGAACCTTGGTCCTAACTCATTTGGTGGTAAAGAACAAGATGGTGGAAATAAGTGGATATAATTGATTGCACCACAGGCAGGCAAAAAAGGAAAAAGAGCAATATCACTGCACTTTTATAGTGCCCTTATTTCATAGTAAGGACTGTTCCTCCCTCCCTTCCTCCCTCCCAATCTGGGGAAGAAGATAAGATCAAGCCACTTCCCAAAATCTTGCCAAGAGACTCACAGGGACCCAATTTGCATGCAGTCCCTACAACTGAACACTGATGCCCAAATGCATGCAAGCTTAACATCCCTTCCCCCTAAATAAGCTCCCAAGATACTAAAATGGTTAATATTAATTGTGGAAGGTCATACTGCTACAATTACTTTTATTTTAGGTCCCATTCTTTTGAATTGTTTCTATTTCAGAATATGCCATGTGTCTTGTTTGAAGTTACAACCTGCAGTTCTCTTGTCTCTTACCTACACATTCCCCCCAAGATGAACTCTTTATCTTCAGCTTCCTTTGATGGCAGGATGCAAAATCTTAAGGAGCCAGGCCCGCTGAATTGTGTACATGGGTTGTGAAATGAAAAGAAAAGCCGTTCGAGGTTATGAAGTGAATTGGAGGAGGGGGAGAAGAATCCGGTCCGAATTAAAAGCCGTGAGGGAAGGAAGCATTAGGTTACTATTATCTACCTCATGCCCCGAAAGTTCAGGGTGGCCCACCTCCACCATGCCCCGCTCTCTCGCCTCCGAGCTAGCCAAGACTTGGCGGTCCCTGAGGCGGCCCTCGACCCCTTCCCACCCAAAGGTACTTCTCTGAGGCTAAAGAAAGGCGCAACCTGAGGGGGAGCCAGACCGGCTGCGGGGTTTCTTCTTCTTCTTCTTCTTCTGGGGGTTTGGCGGCGTGAGGGGGTGCGGAAGGCGGTGCCTGAGGCGAGGCTGAGCGGGGCGGGATTCTTCCCACACGCCTCGTTTCGCGGCTGCCTGGCTGCTGGTTCTGCTGCTCGTAGCATTACGGGAGCTTCATTTTCGGGCAAAGCGAGCGGGGAGAAGCGCTTGGTGCAAGCGCGCCGCCCCGTCTCCGGAGCTCAAGCATCGGAGAAGAGGGAAAGGCGCCCCGCCACGACCCCTCGCCTTCCATCCGCAGTGCCAAAGAGAAACTCCGAGGTGGGTGTTGAGGCTCCCGGGCAAATGCAAGCGAGAAAACTAGAGGTGAACAAGGGGAAAGTTTGGGTGGGGACCTCAAGTGGATCCACCTGAGCAGAAGAATAGGAGCCGTAGAGCTGAACGAGGGCGATTACTTAGCAGCCCCACTTTATGCATGCGTAAACCTATGTTGCAAGGTACGAGCCAGAGAAAGTATGTAGGTGCAGGATAGGATTGCAGCGCGAAGCGTGAATTCCCTTAGCAAAACGCTCGTCCATTTACGCTCTCGTTATGCACCTGCTTCTATGGCTGCTGTCTGTGGTGGCTGCAAAGAGTTGGTTTTACCGCCTCAAGGTTGTTTTAACTGGTGAAGAAGACTCGAACCTACGGCTTCTTATAGCAACAGGGTTAGAAATGGGACTCTTTTCTTGGTAAATAGGGTTGCGAGCACTTCATCCGCTTTCCTCCATCCCTCTTCTCATGAATTCCTCCATTAAGTAAACGGCTTGCATCATTTGAACTCTCACGTCGTATTTTGGGCAAGTGTCTCTTCCCATTAACTTCTATATTCCATTAAGCAGGAGCAAAGCAAACTTCAAAAAAGCACGTCTCGTCTTAAAAAAATACATCGAGGAAAAAGTGAAATAATTTAGTTTTCCGTTTTGTTTCAAAACACCAGTTCCTGTTTTATTAAACTATCTTTTAAATTGCCAGAGCAAAATATGTGCAATTATAATTGTAATGTGTGGCATGGTAAGTCTATGGCACTATAGTTTGGATATGGGAGTATCAATTACAGTAATATTTTGAGGCACAGAGTAAAATACTAACTAAATCCTACTGCTGAGCAATAGCTAGTCAGATCACTAGACAGTAGCATAAAATTGATCCAGTTTGACTGTTTTGGAAGATTATCCATATGCAGATGTATTTTCCTAGATAGGGAAATAAAAAATATATAGTGTAATTTATTTAATTGTGATATTAATCAATGCTCAGTTCTAAAAATGTTTTGTTAATGGCTCTTCCCTAATAAGAAATTGATGGATTTCACTTTTTGGGAAGGATGCATAGTATAACTGATCTCAGGTTTCATATACATTTGGCTAGCTAGAGCATTCCAAAACTATTTTTTCCTTTTTAAATGAACCTCTTTGTATTTAATGCAATTTTATCTTAAACATATGGCTAAGCAAAATGTATGAACTTTAGAACAAATCAGTAAGCAAGCTGTTACTTCCTTAAATAAATAATAAGATACCCAAATACATTATATATTATATATAGTGTTTATAGATGTACCATCTTCTCAGGAAGCATAAGTTATGTTCATTGCACTATGTACAATGATGTAATTTAAGGTTTCATCTCTATAGGAGATCTATTGCATGCTGTAAAGTTCTTGATTCCTAATAATAAACTTTTGTATACAAGTTAAGTGATAAATAATGCCTGATCTTAATGCCTAAGACCTGGTATTTATAGATGTGGAAGCATGAAAGTCAGTTTTTTATTCAGGTTCAGAATGTGTAGTATTTCATGTTCGCTATTCATAGCTGTATGGTCTTTACCAAGTCCAAATCATGTTAAGGGAGTTTTTAACTTAAAACAGCTTCTCATGAAATATCTTATGAAACTCCTCGTAAAGAGAATTTCTGCCAATGTCATTATAAGAACTATCCTTTTTGTCTTTGTTTATAATATTCCCTTTATCTGATACAAAATAATTGAAATTATATTTAGTTTCAGTTCCAGAAAAGATTAAAATTACCTCTCCAAAAAGTTGACTTCACTCAAAAAGTAGGTACTTTACTATAATAAGACTCTCTTTGTTTTTTTTAATGTATGTTGTTTTCTATTTCAGTCACACAGTAATGTAAAAGTGTCCCAAATTTTACAAATCAATATAATTTCACTTTTAATATTGGAAAAATATTTGCTGTAACATGAAATAACTTCCCACTTTGAATGTCTTGTTGGACTGTTAAAGTAGAAAGTATATTTAAATAATTTTCATGAAAAGAATTTGAATCACTATAAAGTTCGATGCATATAAACTGGCTACAACTCTTCCAAAGAATTTCATGGCTTAGCAGGCATTTGAACCCACTTCTATTCAGTATTATTAGATACTTTATCCATCATCATCCTTACTCAGTGACACAGCAGTCGCATTTTGTTACAATTATGGTTTCTAGTTCATTGCTATAGTATGCATTTAAAATATACATGGATTTATTTGGAATAGAAATCTACAAATAAAAATACCATGAAAAGAATATCAGCATAATTCTTAGTGTAAATAAATATCACATCATCTGGGAGTCCTAAATAATGTATCATTGATGGAAGTTGAGCTATGGGGTAAATTATTAGTTCATTATTTGATTTCCTACTGCCCTCTAAACTACCAAAAACTTGTCTCAAAGATTGGGAATTATTTGGATAATACAGTGGGATGTTTAGGATAGGAAAAACTAGTGAAAATTGTGTTCTCCTTTCATTACCTTATTCATGAATCAAAATCTCTGCAGCATATGGAAGTATTCTTTCACAATATTTCATAGTCAAGCCACCAAATTGAGAGATGTATAACTCATAAGTACATGTATATATAAGATTTCACCCTTTGTATGTTATAGAGTCATATTTGATACTTAGTTGGAGTAAAAAAGCAAGGAAACGCAAAGGTCACTGATTCTTGAGGCAGAATATTAATATTTTAAATGAATACATTTTATTTCTTAAAAGGGAATGTGGTTTGCAAAATAGTTCTAAAAGGATTTCACCTATGGAGCACCTCTAATAAAAATTATAGTGACAATGAAATAGTTTCCCAGCCGCAAAAGACCTTCTGAAAGAAAATTGCCTTGTTCTTTAAAAAACTAATAATAATACACAACCTAAGTGAATTTATACACTGTAAAGAATTATTTCTATGCCAAACAGGTCACAGACTAGCAGGAAGCATACACATTTAAAGATAGATATTTGTATATAGAACTCAGAAATCAGAATCAGATTTTAATTCAGCCATATGGCATACTTTTTCCAATTTGGGAACAAAAAACTGCTTGTAAAATCGTTGGATATTTAAATTCAACGTAGCTTCAAATTCAAATGTAAAAGCATCACATTACAAACTATGGAAATGAAACTACCCTATGAAGAAATTTCCAGTCTACGTACAAAATTTAAGTTTCTAAAAAGCTTCATTTTTGTTATCTTTAAATCCAGAATTATCAAGTTTGTATGGAATGAAGAGTCAGGTCCTTAATGTGAATGAGGTTGATATGGGTACAATTCCTTAATTCTTACTTGCTTTTCACATTACCATTATTGTGTTACCAAGATCTTTTTGCATGTTATCCAGCTTGAGGATCCTGACTGATTATTTCTAAAAGCTCTAGTATTCATTGTCATAAATGTCTCAATTTAGGAGACTTTGGCTGGAAAGGGAACAATAAGTTAAACATTATTTCAGTGACATGCTAAAAAGTCATTCCTATTTTTTTAGCTGATCATGATAGCATGTACAGATAGCATGTAATCTAGGCCAAATGCAGTATTCACTGGAAATGAGCATTATTATGCCATTCACCATTGTCTTAGCACCTTCCCCACTTGTACCTAACCATGACATCGACATGTCTCAGCAATTTATATATATATATTTTATATGTTTCCATGTTGTTGTCTTCCATTTGTCTCAAACCATAATGAAGGAGGCTGTTCAATGTAAAAAACAGTGCTTTCCTCGTAAGGCAGCCAACAAGTGGTAGCAGTTTTACTGTAGATACAATTCTAACTTGCTTCACCAACCCCTTTTTTGGTGGCACTGTGAGATAATTTTAGGGTGGGGGGATGAGACTGAGATCAGGTTAGTTCCTATTGGCCACTTTAGACTGATGCAGGTGTATCCCTTACTCTGGTCCTTGAGCCCTCTCTTCCAAGGTTGGTCTGCTTGGAAGAGTTTGTTCTATCATACTATACACAACAGCTGTGTTGATCCATAATTTGAATATTCAGATCTACCCAATTGTTCAGTATGCTTGTTGAACAACCATTTTGGGGTGTGTGGGGGAGAAAGATGTGATATGTGAGGAATTGACATGGAGTAATGGCAGAAAATGTTTGTACAGTCCTCCTGGTGGACCTGCCAACTTTTGTTTGAATTGACAGTTATTTCATGATATGTTTAACTATCTGACATGATTTACCTATCTCTGAGCAGAAAGCCTAACTCAAAGATTTGGCAGCTCAGGAACCTCCTCTTCCACTTTTCCTACCACCTTGCCAAACGTTTGGAACTAATTATTAGGATGAGAGATATACCAGGTGAATGGACAGTCTCAAAAGATGTCTCTAGAAAACTACTAAAAGAATTGCCAGTCACTGAAGTGCTGGCTGGTATAGTTGAGGTGATAGAAAAAGGATGGCCTTCCTAATACAGGAAAAGAGCAACTCTCCTTTGGCTATAAGGCAGAAGAGAGTCAGTCTGTTCCTCCTGCTCATAGACGGGAGGAAAACTCTCAGCAATGGGAAAAACTTTCAACGTGAGGACAATGAAGCAACAGTAATTTCTAAATGTTAATTTTAGGCTTTCCCAGGTAATAATAAGAGAATTGTGGTTGAACACAACTGTTGGAGAGCGCTTGGCTTTTATATTTACTTATTTAGCATTGAATGAATTCTAAAAGGCTGATATTTTACATTTTTTTCTGAAGCACAGTTTAATTTTTTGACTTCCCTGGGTGAGAAAAGTGTGTGTAACACCAGGCAACTTTCTGTCTCCTTTACTATTTGGACCTCCTGGTTGCACTGTGATATGCTGTAACTTTACTTATGTTCCTTTTCCCAATCCAATAAAGCCAAACCTGTATATGGTGTCATTTACTCAGATACTCCACCCTAAAAAGAATCCTTATATTCATTAATGGACACGCCACTTTTAATAATGAATGAGGTTATTGCAAGAACTTCTAGAAAGACCTTCAGTTCTTCATTGAGAAAACAGTATATTAAAATATTAAAAAATGCCTGCCACAACATATTCTTGGAATTTGCCTTCTGCTATATAACTAGTGGATGGCCTCAGATCTTAAAAGCGTTTTGGGATAGATGAATGAGAGGCTCATGACAAGATGAGCTGAGAAGATCTGTTGGGTTTGCTTTTGATCCCAGCAGGATAAATGACCAGCCATTAAATATGAATCCCATAATTTAAGGCTTATTTTTTATTGCAGGATAATTCTCTCTAATGCACAGTTGTCTTTGTTAAGCAATTAAAGCTGCTTGTCTTAGAAGACTGGAGTCTAGTACTTAATGACAAACAACAATTTCAAAAGCTAAGAACAGCTTTTAACCTAAAGAAGTTACTTGTGTATACTTTTAATGTGGCATAGAAGGTGGAAGAATGCTATTTTTAAACTTGCAATGTATTTTTAGCCAATGTACACTCTATTATAGTTATGGAAATAACCAATTTAATCCACTCATGTGAAGACATAGAAAAGCTTTCATTAGCCTCTGGCCCAGTCACAATCAGCTGTATCTTATAAGGTATTTGGCTTGGTAAAGCTTTCCTAGAGCATGCTTGTCAAAGAAGAAAAAGATTGTGCAGGCAAAAAAAAAGCACATGGAAGCGATAGACCAAAGGAAAACATGTATATTGGATGTACAAGGAAAGAGGGATTTGGGGGGCATTTAAAATAACGTTTTGACTGGATGGTGGAATGTGTTTTATGTAGTTTGGATTTTAATATTCAGAATTTTTCAGCAATGGAGTTATATATAGATTATATGGAAATTAAATGTTCCTGCAGTTTAAATAAAATATTAACAATATGAAAAATAAAGAATTCAGTGTATTGTCTCTAGTACTATATCTGTGAAGTTTGGGATTGAAAAAAAATACTTTATGGCATTGTAGTTAATTAAAGCAGCTGATTCATACTGCAGGACATTTCCCACAGAGGATTCCCCCCCCCCTCAATTACAGCCCCACAAAAAGGAAATATTTGTGGACTGGAACTCAGAATCCTGGTATTTCAAAAGACAATTGAAACGTTGGTGATAAAATGACATTACCAGAAGGGGTGGGGAACAAATTTTGCAGCCTATTTTGCTCTCAACTCCACTGTTAAAATGTCCCCAAATCTTTAAAACTCATTCAAAATTACCATTGTGAGTGTCTGTGAACGGAAATGGGAGCAGCTTGTTTTCAAGAGATTTCTATTCCCATTCCTATATTTATTCATGGAGGGAAATCCTATCAAAAATAAAATGTGGCAGCAGTATTAGGGAGTTGCATGAGTCGTGTTACTCATCTCTGAAGTATACCCACTTGATTCCATTCATGTTGATTGAGAGCAAAACTTCCTGCTCAGAGCCTCTGCAAAGTGGGATGCTACAAGGTTCAATATTTTCTCCACTCCTGTTTAACTTCTACATGAAGTTATTGGGTGAAATCAGTTGCATGGCTCTGCCCCTGATGAAAGTGATGCTGTTGATATCCTTTCTTGGTGCCTGGAAGCTGTAGGGACTGAGTGGGGAACAACATGTTTCAATTCAACCCTGGTAAGACTGAATGGTTTTGGGGTTTGGAGCTTTTTGTATCTGGGGTTTTACCAACTTTGGTCTGAATGGAGTCACACTACCGTATAAAACAAGTACCCAACTTGGAGGTTTTCTGGATTTGCAACTCTCGCTCAAAGAGCATGTGACAATCATGGGCAGAAGGACCTTTCCACAGCTTCATGTTGTGTACCCATTGCACCCATTCCTAAATTGGGAGGCTCTATTCATAGTTGCATATGTCACTTCCTGGATAGACTGGAAAAACTCTACATGAGATTGCCCTTGAGAGATATCTAGAAGCTTCAGCTGGTGTAAAATTTGGTTATGTGGGCAGATATGTTTGCTGCATTGGTTACCAGAATGGCTTGCGGATCCAATTCCAGGTGCCGTTTTTGACCTTTAAAGGCTTGAATGGCATGGGAGCAGGTCATTTGAGAGAATGCCTCTTCTTAGCCACGCGTGAGAGCCTCAGCTAACTCCAAGACTTGCCGGTACATGTAAATCCACCACAACTCTAGACACATTCCATTTGCGCCACACTCAGGAGCCTTGGCTCCAGATCCCTACAGCTTGCAACTTATCTTTCATTTTTCAGCTTCTGACAGATGCACCCAACTGATGCGATCTATGGGTTTCTACAGAGACTGTTTTGTACCATTCTGCAAGTGGATGCTATTCTCTCAATCCTTTAGGAAGCTCCCTTTTCAGGAGGCATTAAAGGTTGTGTAGAGTAGTTGATTTTCGCTGTTATGATGATAACCCACAGCATGTAACAGTCATCAGTGGAGTCAAGATTCAGAACTAGATGGTTTTTTAGAATCATCAACAAAGGCAGTTAGTACATTCTTTAGGTCTTGTATAATGTTGGTAGTAATCTTTGTTGTCTGACAAAAATTTTGCTTGTTTTTTAAAAATTATGTTTTTAATTAAAATAAATATATAAGTGAGAAATTGGCACATCGCAAAGCAAAGCATCAACCTCTAACATCATTTATATTTACAAAAATGCCTCAAAAAAATTAATAGAGTAATGTCTACATGCAGCTGAATAGTTGATTTGGAACAATAGTTGATTTGGAACAAAAATTTGTTTTTTTGTCAAGAAAGGCAAAGGTAATCTGGGGTGATTAAGAGCATTCTGGGGGACTAGAGTGTGTTGTAGACAGCAATTAGTCCTCAAATTACGAGCCCAAGTGGAACTGTAATTTTGATCATAAGCCATGATGGTCATAAGTCGAGACACCCACATGACTAGACCTGGTTTATACAACTGTTTTTACAGCAGTCGTTAAGTTAATCATGGTTGCAAGTCTGAATCCAGGTGGCCTTTTTTTTACTGGAAACCAGCAAAACAGGACGGAAACCAGGAAAAGACACTGCAAATCATGGTCACATGACCACTGGATGTTGTAATCTGTCATAAGTGTGAGCTGGTTAGGGTTGGAGGGGGAAGGAGTTCAGTTATTCGTCATCAACGTCAACTGTCAATGAAAAAAAAAATTGAAGAGACACTGCTTTGCATTAAGCAGATTAAGTTTATAGGGTCGTAAATTTGGAGTGATGTTATATGGATATTTCTCAGTTGAGATTTTTTTTAAAAGTACAGTACAGTACAGTAATCAAGATGATTGCTTCTGCTGATGATTTCAAATGTTTGTTTTTGGCAGATTTTTGGCCAAATTATTGTGTCTAATAGTCTAAAGCAAAGTAGATTAAACATAAGAGACGCACACAATATATATCATTTTGTTGTAGAAATGTATTGTTTTCTATCTTTTGAGCATAGCCAATTTGGCAGCAGGCTAGAAACTGGGAGATCATGAGTTTTGGTCCTGCCTTAGATACAAGACAGGTGGGTAACCTCAGTGTAGTCACTTTCTCTTAGCTCTAGGAAGGAGGCAAAACCATTTCTGAAAAACATTGCCAAGAAAACTGGGGGGACTTTTAAAAAATTATTTGCACCAGATTAAAAAACATTTAAGGAAAAATTGCAGATATTCAAGCTATGTTTTGTTACAATTTTAGATAGTCTGTAGGAGTAGGCTATAGATATGCGAGTTCAATCCTACTGATGCTAAAATAGTATTTTATTACATTAAAATTCTTCTAAGAACTGCTGAAAAGAAATTAAAAAATAAAGCAATTATAGTATAGAAAAGTAATAAATAGATGATGAGATTATTTGATCAGTAAGAGCCATGGGACAACCATCTATATATATATATATTGCTTTTAATTGATAATTAGAATTCTTTGAAGGTGGCAAACTGGAATGAGACTGGCCTTCAAGAATAGCATGGTATTAGTCATATTTAATATAGTCATATTTGTATGTGTGTGTGTATCTTTTATATATATATATATATGGTATTCAGCTTTGTTCGGGTATTTTCCCACGTCATTATAGTTGTGCTTTTAAAGTTGTAGCAACGTTTCAGCAGAATCTCATCTGCCATCATCAGGCTTCTGTATTGTGTTCGTCTGTATTGTGTTCGTCTGTTCGTCAGACGAACACAATATAGAAGCCTGATGATGGCAGATGAGATTCTGCCGAAACGTTGCTACAACTTTAAAAGCACAACTATAATGACGCGGGAAAATACCCGAACAAAGCTGAATGCCATACATGTAAGTACCCGCGAAAACTTAAGAAAACATATATATATATATATCTTTTCCTTCCTTGCTTTTTCTTACCAGAATAAAGATGATAAATAAGAGGAAAGAAGAAAATCTTGAATGCCTATGCAATTATTATTCAAAAGTTCAATGTATTTTGTCAGGATTGTTTGTATTTTGTCAGGATTTGCAATTGATACTGTATTGTAAAATTTATTTTGTCCCAGTATAACATAAAGTAGAGCCAAGTGTTTTATAAAATTTGCCAAAATCCAATTTTATGGGTCCCAGATTTTGGGGACATTTGTAAGCCCAATAGAGGTAACTCGGTTCAAAAAGGGTTGCCACATGATGTAGTGTTTTGCCTAGTTAAATATTATGGGAACAAAAGTCTTAATAGTATGTAGACAGGTAGGATTCATAATTTGCTCATTATCATCATAGTCCAGGCCTTGTCCTCCAACTCATAAGAGAGAGAGAGACCATGGGGACGGCCCTTGTCTTGACCTAACCTAGGGGCAATCTTCCCCCAAAGGTATAAGGCTATAAATGTGTTCCTGTTTGGGTTCTATTGGTATATGTGATACTGCCTTTTGGAATCTGCTTTTGTTTTTAAATTTTCTGATTTTGCTTATATGTTTTATAGTGTGGAGTTTAATTAGTGGGTTGTGTTGGCTTTAGATTGTGTTATATGTATTGTGTTATGTAAACTGCTTGGAATCCCATGCAGTTGGCAAGCACCCAAAAATGCTGTTGTATGGCTGCAAAGGTGGTATGGTAGTCATAACCTTGAAGATATTTTTTGAGTCCAGTTGTAAATTTATAAGTTCAGATGATCCCTGTGTATAAGTTTACTTCATTATACTGTAGTTGCACAGACTGAAAGCAGAAAAAGATCAGTTTTTTTAGAAATATGCCAGGTTTCTTTCCCCTTTAAAATACAGACTATTTTTTTCTCTGAATCTTTGAAATATTTTCTGCCTTAATCTTCTTGGCGTAGTCTCCTCCTTAATTTATACTCCTAAACTAAGTAAATATTAAATCCACAGTGGCTAATGGTGAGGTCATTTTTTTCCTTACAGAAGCAATAGTGCAAATCATAATTTTCACATCAGACCCTCTGAATTCTCTTGACAGGGGCTAAATACAACACACCCTGGTGGAACTTCATCTTTGTCTCCAGAAACAGATTATGTTTTTAGTTCCTGTTCTCTCACAACTTGTTCCTCCAAATTCTTTCTTCTGAATCATCTGTAACAATCTCTGGTCAATCTGTTAGTTCAGTCAGTTGCTGGCCTTCATATATGCTTTGCCTTCCAAACCAGCTCTCAGCTGATTCAGAGCAAACCAGGAATTCAGCTATTTCATTGGCTGCTAACATAGGTTTGTTATCCTTTAAGCTCATTAAAAGACCAGGGCCAGATCACCTTTGATTTTTCCCCTGTGACTAAAAACAGAATGTATTCAGTTTCTGAATCTGCAAAGAGGATGAGTGCAAATCTTCAGCACTGTTCACTCATATGATTAATATTTAAATTCAGCATTGGGTAATTCCATTAACATCATTCTCAAAAATTTTAGAGTTTTTTAAATGATATAAATATTAACTTTAAAGATGGTAAACAATATGGAAATTCTCATAGCCATTTTCATGTTTTCTATCATATCAGAACAAGGGCAAAATCGGGTTCAAATTTTAATAGGCAATCTTTCCTTTTCCATTTTCTGTTGTTAGCTTATCAACTTCCTATACAAATGTTAACATATAGCGTATGGAATAATATATGGAGCTTTAAACTGACCCAAGTATTTCAGAAGGAATAAATAATTTATGCAATCTTATCACTGTAACTCATTTAAGATCCTCACATTTTATTATGCTAGTAAGTAGACTGAACACTTTTAATAAGCACCGGATATGTTTAATAAAAGATGCTTACGCGTATTTGCCGGCGTATAAGACGACCCGGCGTATAAGACGACCCCCACCACCACTGAAACGCCTCCAGAAATCCCCGGCTGCAGCGGCAGGGCAGAGTGCCAGGGGCCGTGGGAAGAGCAGTAAGGCTGCAGCCTCGGGCGGGCGAGGCGAGCGGGATGAAGCGGAAGCGACGCAGGGATCCAGGAAGCCAGAGGCGCCTTCGCTAAGGCGCCCAACAAGCCTCCGAAAGCCGGCAGTGGATAGCACCGGCGTGATAAGGCGACCCCCACTTGGAGGCATGTTTTTCGGGCAAAAAGTCGTCTTATACGCCGGCAACACGGTACTTAAATCTCATGGGCCACATAAAATAGTTTAAAATATAAATGCCTATTATATTACAGAACATGACTCACTTTATTTTATACTTTTTAAATCTCTCTTATGATTTATGGTTTATCTATTTACTTATTCTCTGATGTAAACAACTTCAGTGTATCTTTCGTAGTGTTGTGGTTTAAAAGACCATTGGCCATTATTACAGTTAATTGTTTTGAAAGCTCAGTGAAAATGTATGGTACATCTGAATATTATCTGGCTGCAAGATGTGTTTTGCCATATCATTATGAGCTACAGGGTGTAAGTTATCTCATAAAGTCTGGGACATAGGATTTTGAAATTAAGAAAATTAACTCTTTACTTTTTTTTTTTGCCTACCAGTCAGACTTGACTTCTGGAAATGACTGGACAGTTCCAAGCAGGTTTCTTGGAAGCAGTTGGAGGTCTGAGAGAGAGTGAGCAGCTCAACGTCAGCCAGCTGACTTCCATCCCTAAGGCAGAATTGGAAGTCAGCCATCTCCACTCCTAGTTCAGCGCCTTCACTAGTAGACAAGATTAGTTCTGCAATGTAGTTAGTCCTCGACTTATGACTATAATTGAGCCCAGAGTTATGGTCGTAAGTCATGCTAGCTGTTGGCACTTCATGTAACTGATCCAATTTTACAATATTATTTTGTGGCACTTGATAAGCAAATCCATTGGTCGCAATGGCATTTTTTGACGAAAATTGGAAATAAACAGCAGTTTCCAACAAAAAATCTAGATCATAGGCACAAGATTGTGGGATGCTGCAACTAGCAATACAGTAAATATTAGGCTGGTTGCTCAGTGTCCAAAATAGGAGCACCCAAATATGACCACATGGGGGAAGCCATCAGAACTTCAAATCTGAGTCATAAGTATCTTTTTGGGGTTCATTGTAATTTTGAATGATCACTAAGTCAAGGACTACCTGTAGTGATAATGGCAAAGGAAAAATGGTTTTATTTCTCCAACATTAAACACACTTCATGAAGAAAAATAGAAAAGGAAAAATAGCGAATAACTTAAATTGAGCAATAAAGATCTAATGGAAACAAATACATAATATATAGTAACTTCTTTTTTATTGGCAATTTTATTAAAGATCTTAGCTATAGTAGTAATAACTAATACAAAAAAACTTTTTGCAAAAAAAGTAGTGCAGAAAAGAAAGTAAAACAAGAAAAGGAAATAGAAAAGAATGAAAAAAATTGGAATATAGTAAAGGAAAAAAAAGAAACATGTAAAGAAGTGACTTCCAATCTTCATCCCAACAAATATAAACCATTTTGGTAATACCGCTTTCTCATAAAATAGAACAAATGATTTCTTCTACCCATATCCTAAGGGTCCCCTACTCCCAGTCTGCGGCCCAGTGCCAGGCTGCAGCCCTTTTGGACCCGGGCTGCGGAAGTGTGAGTGTGTGCATGCGTGCAAAACCATCCCCTCTCCCCTGCCAACAGGCCTTTTTGCTGTTTATTACCCCCCCACCCAAAAAAATTAAGTTCTTAAAGTTGTATTTAAAATTTCTTTAGATAAGGTCAGACATGATATTTTTCCGATTAAAATTGGAATTCCGATTTTTTTGGGAATCGCCCGGGCGGTGTGGCGGCGGTGCAGCATGGGCGGGGGTGGGCGGTGGGCGGGGGGTCAGCGGCGATGGCGATTTCTTGGCGCGCGGTGGGGGGGTCTCTTTTGGCCGCCCCCGATTTCTTTTTCAGAGGGGAGTATCATGCCTGTAAGGTTGAATGAAAAATTCCTAATAGCTAAAAAGCAGTTGACATGCAATTTCTGGAAGTGATTAGAAAAGAAAGTTAGCCTTTCAAAGGTTCCAATGTGGTTGTAGCAAGGTAGTTATTTCTCTTGTCTCTCAGAGCTCTAGCTCTGCAAGAGACCACTAACTTGCAGTTACTCTGCGAGGAGCAACTGTTTGGAGCACTTGTGGGCAATCTCAAGTCTTTTCCTTGTCCCATGAGGAATTATGGAACAGTATGTCTACTAACTGTTTTTTCATTCCATGAGATTGTCAGTTCTGCTTTCTGCAGAACTATCTTCAGCCTGTCATTTTCTTTCCTGGAAGTCTCATTAGCATCTTCTTCAATTAAGCAGAAGTAACGGTAGTAGACATAATGTATATCAACATATCAAAATAGGATTCTAAGCACTTCCTTTTTAAATATTTGGAGTGTATGAGAGAGGGGAAGCTACAAACAAATGACAAAGACATTTTGTCTTTTAATTAATCTCTTAATTTATCAAATCTTATCTAAAATACTTGTTTTCAAATATAGTCTCAATGCAATTGATTTGGTTGAAGCTTTGCTCTGTTTAGTTTTAGTCTTTAATAAACAAAAATAAACTAGAAAAGCTTTTTTGCTGTAACCTGCATGTTGAAGGTTTGTGTCTTTTCTATCCCATCACCCATGATTCATCTACAGCCTTAAGACCTTAAAGATTCTTCTGTTTTAGTTAATCATGCAAGATGTCCAGGAACAAAAATCACGAATAGTGTAGAACATTTATTTAATTGGTGTAGTCCTTCTGTACATAGATGGTATTTTATGGACTATAGCCTGATGCAAATTTATATGACATTCATATTTTCTTCTAACCATTTACAAGAAAGAAATTAGAATTATGCTAAAACTGATCCATTCAATGTTTTAAATGTTGTCTTATTGTTCTGTGCCATTTTTAATACATATGTTTTATATAACATCTTCTACAAGAAGGAAAGATTTCATGAACCTTCTTGAAATGGCACTTCAATTTACCCCAAGCTGATTTGCACCTGACACTTGTTAAACAGCAGCCATTTGTAGTTTATTAACTAAAAATTAAGGCTTCATGTGATTTTTCCTTTTCCAGTAAAAATTACATTTTTAAAACTTAAATTGTTTTTTTCTGACAAAATATCATTTCGGGGAATGTAGAGGAAAGTTTTTGACACGGGACTGAACTGCTAGTAATCCCACTATCCCCAACAAGGTCAAGAAGAGATGTAGAAGGTGTGTGAAGACTTTCTGACTTTCTGAAGGACCACAGGATGCCATTTGGAAATGCTGTGATCATGATGTCATCAGAGATGTCATGGCTGAATTTGTTTGACCCATTTTGGGGCCTTTGGGCATGTTGACATCAGCAATGATTCTTGGGCTGCTGGAGGACCATTATCACCAAAGAGATGATAGAGGGTTTTATGTTTGTCAAAACTTACTTATTGTCCATCTGCTTTCCTTGGCTCAGCTTTCCTTGCTCATGGCTCACATCTAATTTATTCTGTAGTTCGTTTTTTCATGCACAAAGAAAAATCCCTTAGAAAACATGGATGACTGATCGTTGTTCTTAAATATGCTTCAGAAACTGTTTCCGCTGCAGTCCTGACTCCATTACAGTAAAGAATAGCTTTTCTGTCTGGAAGAGAGGGCCTGAACATATTTCTAATGTATTTCTAAAACAGTATAGGGATATTGCTACATTTAAACTTAAAACAGCAGTCATTTTCTAGAAATTATGGAAATAAAACAATTGCAGCAAGTTGCACAATTATCTGAGAATACTTTTTAGAAAAAAAGGTGAAGGTTGATTCGTGAATGTAATTTAGGTTTTGTGAGAAGACAATAAAGAAAACGGTAGGAACAGAAGAAATTTAAAAAGCCAAAAACTGTTGATTTTTTAAAATTTGGTTTGGAAATCAAAAGGGGGAGGGGGAGGAAATTTAGGATTGCAAGATAGATTCCCGCCATGGTTTGTAAACTTAAGAAATGCAAAGGAAGGAAGGATGAAAGAAAAGGGGAAAACATAAGGATCTCTACTGATTAATTAATTAATTTATTTTTATTTATTTATTTGATTTGTCAATCGCTTACAAGATAATAGGTATAAGTATAAACATGAGTAAGAATACAGAAAATAGGTACGAATAAATGGGGACAAGAGGACAGGGACGGTAGGCACGATTGTGTACTTATGCATTCCCCTTACAGACCTCTTAGGAATGGGGTGAGGTGAATAGTGGATAGTTTAAGGTTAAAGGGGAGTGGTGGTTAGAGGATGCAACAACAGAGTCAGGTAGTGCATTCCAGGCATTGACCACTCTGTTGCTGAAGTCGTACTTTCTGCAATCAAGTTTGGAGCAGTTTACATTGAGTTTGTATCTGTTGTATATTTATTATGCATTTAATGTAGTTGAAAAAAAATCTGTTTTGCTAATCAATTTACTGATATTAGTAAGAAAAAAATGTAACAAAATATTGATTTGGGGCCCAAATCCTTAATATTTTTTATTAATGACAAGGTGAAGGGAATGTGTAATAATTTCAAGATTTGGATAGGCCACCCCAAAATACCGAGGAACAGCCACAATCTTCTTTCCCTATATCTAGAAATTTCTCATGTGTTTCTTATTTCCAGAGTAGTATCATCAGCATATTTGATGTTCTTTTTTTTCTTTAATCCAGCCTCACTCATGATATATTTATGTTGAAATATCTATCAACTAATTTGGCTTACAGTTACAAGGGAGTTTATGTAATTTAGTCAACTATCTTGAGTATTGTTTTCCTTCAATCATGTTGAAGTGGTGGATATGGAACTTAATAGTGGATATGGAAAGAAACTACCAACATTGGTGGCACAATTTCCTCTAGTGAAATGAAAGGGGACTGGGATATTCCCTTTGATATATATACATGCAGATCCAAATAAACTTTTACTAAAGAAATAACATTAATCTCTTAATTTCCTAGAAATGACTCATCTGTGACAGAAGAGAACATTAGTTAGAAAGGCAAAACATTTACAAAGAGCAAAACTTCTTGTTTTGTAATAAATGATCAACTTTGTTTGTAGACATGGATTCAGGCTTAGGCACACTTATAATGGACCCATTAAAATTAATGGGTTAATCATGATTAACTTTCTCCATTGAGTTCTGTGGTCTAGTTTACATATAAGTAAATTGAGATCAAACCCATTATGTTTATTTTGTTATGTAAGATTTTGCATTGTGAACATTATACTAAAGAGGCATTTGTCAGGTTGTCAAAAGAGAGCTAAAAATGTCCTTAGAACAAGAAAATGCTGAGGCAATGCTACCCCATTTCATTTATGTGGAGGAACTGTAATAAGCTTGCAAAGGTGGGAGCATTAAATCTTGTTCTTCCTCTTGTGAAGTGTTCTCTAGGGAACTACACTTCATTAAGAGAAAAGGAAATTCATTCCAACTTGTTGCCTCCAAGCAAAAAAGGATGACACAAGCACTGGACCATGTTTATTACAAATAAATAATTGGATGCTGTTCTACACGGAAAAGGGCCAAGAACTATCGAGGAAGTGGATTCAAAATAACTTTGAAGACTATATAAAGCAGTCGGAATCAGGGAAACTTTTTCATAGTAAAATCTGAATTCTTAATATGTATTCCCATGATTTCTGTTCAGTGTTCCAATATCTCAGGGGCTGCCACAAAGAAGAGAGAGTCAAGCGATTCTCCAAAGCATCTGAGGGCAGGACAAGAAGCAATGGGTGGAAACAAATCAAGGAAAGAAGCAACTTAGAACTAAGGAGAAATTTCCTGACAGTTAGAACAATTAACCAGTGGAACAACTTGCCTCTAGAATGCTCCAACACTGGAAGTTTTAAAAAAGATGTTGGATAACCATTTGTCTGAAGTGGTGTAGAGTTTCCTGCCTAAGCAGGGGGTTGGACTAGAAGACCTCCAAGGTCCCTTTTGACTCTGTTATTCTATTTCCTAGCTAAAAAGCATGATATTTTAGAATTTTATGAAATTGTGACTATGTAATATTTATATGGTTGTCATTTTTAAAATCTAAATGTTGTATAAGGGAGAGAAAAGATCTTATTCATAGTATCAGAAGAATGTTACATCACACAGCTATATATTACATTCAGCAAATAATCAGAAACTTGTTTTTATTTAGGATTCTGTTTCTTAAGATTTTCTTGATTTTGGTTTTTTTCTATTGTATTATATTATTAAAGCTGGTGCTATAAAAACAAAGATCATACGTTTTCTGATAATTTTCCCAAGAGTTCTCTGCTTAGCATATATGGTGGTAATTTGAAGGGATAAGAATGAAAAACTAGAGAATAAGCTTTGATAATCTGTCTTTTAGTATATCATATTAAGTCTATACTAAAACTATTTTTCTATATGAAGATATTGACTAAGTATATGACCTACTTTTCCTAAACATTTTGTTTACAATATAAGAAAAATAAATAATGTGCCAGTTGACAGCATGCTCCAGTAAAGGATAATAATTCACACATAATTACAACATTACTTAGAAATGCTTGATTATAGTGTGAACTTTTATAATTAGTATCTGACACTTAAAAAAAGCAGTGAAAATCATTTAAAAAAAACCCGTACATTTCAGAATTGAAACAAAGTTATGAAAACATTAATGATAATAAAGGAAATGGGAACAGTGTGTTAGAGCTTGAATTAATTTTTGCCATCAAACGGTTTGTAAACTATAGGAGGTAGTAAGAATATAATGTTCCTCACATACGAAGAGTTTTTATGAGTGGTGTTCTTAAATATATTGCATGCCTTTACAATCAACAGTTTCATTTTTTAAAATGATATTTGTGAGTGTCTTGGCATGTGCAGTATCCCAGATGGTATCTGTGGAATGTCAAAGTTATTATTTTTAATAATGACCGAAATTTCAAATATGTCTTTCAAAATATTATTTTTTTGCCCATGATAGTTTGGGCACCCATAAAGGTTGCTAATCCTTACTCTGTTTATTAAATCTCAATATCATAAACAGTAATTCCATAGTTAAAAAGAAAACAGCCATTTTAAAGTAAAATAAAAGCCATTAAATATATAATGAGGAACGTTTGAATTTGATTGAGATGTAAAAAGCATTTCTAAATTCCATGTGTGAATTTACCTCATTTTTTTCAAAGCCTTGGGTCTCATTGAAGACCTTACTTTCATAAGCTTACAGTAATATCTTGATACTCAATTGCTTTGAAACTCATTGAATTTGGTATTCATTTTAACACAAAATCTTTGTCCCAGTATTTATTGTTCATTTGGTACTCAATACACAAACTAGAATTTTTCAATATCATCTGCCTTGTGTCCCGTTACATTGTTCCTTATTCCTTATGGGGAAAAATCGTTAGATACTCATTTTTTTTGGTACTCATCATGCCTCCTGGAACTAATTAATGAGTACTGAGGTAATACTGTATAAGTGTATAAATACCTCTGTATTACAGTTCTGTGCAATATCATTCTTTCTCTAGAACTCACTGCTTAAGTGTGTGTTTGGGTCTTAGTACAAATAATGTTGTATCTCTCTCAGGAAGAGCAGCCTCAGTTTTAAGAAGTGTAAAGGTTCATGAGCCTTGCAGTTAGCATTCAGATAATTTTGATTCAATAAATATATTTTAACTGTATAGAAAAAAGATGTGTGAGTTTCACATATTTTCAGTTTGCAGGGTTGGGAGAATAGCATGCCTCTGTTATCTTAAGTGCATATATCAATAAGTGGGGAAGCTAGATTAATTCAACCATGTTATTAACTTTAACAATTGTCGTGATTCACTTAACAAATAACAAGATGGGTCGAAATATGGGGCAAACCCCACTAAACATCTGTCTTAGCAACAGAGATTTTAGGCTCAGTTCCTATATGTGTCATTAAGCCAGCGTAGATTCTTACCACCCACATAAACAGACCTTCTCCAGGATAAATTGACCCCAACTTGACCTTATGTATATTCCAGCTATGCACCCACTTCTCCTTAATCAAGTCAATCTACCCTGGTGCTAATCATCTTTTTTTTTTTCCTTCCACCTTTCCCAGCATTGTCCTCAAGGGAAAAAATGGGTTTTCACATAAAGTGTCCAAAATATAATAATTTGAGCCTGCTTGAGGATGCCCTGAAAAACTTGGATTGATTTATTCTGTGATCTGTTACTTTGCTTCTTTGGATATCTATGTTATTCACAGGAATTTTATCTATCACCAAAGTTCATTCATTATTCTTCCAAGTGGTTTATCATTGCCTTCTCCATGCAGGATGACGTTATTTCTTCCTTGCCAATGTCATTAAAGTAATATCTACTTCCAGCATCTTTCTATATTATAGCTAACCAATGAAAGAACCCAGTTGGGCAGCTGGGATGACCTTCATCCTTTGGGTGACTGTGTTGGGAGCATCTACTCTTGAGGTACATTCCCTGCATTTTTTTTTCATCCCCCCAGGAATATTTATCTGGTGTCAGTTCTTCAAGATAGGCCAGGTCAAGAAATGGACCCTGCATGAACTTCTATAATTCTATCTATTTTATTGTTATAGTGCATGATAAAAATATTGAAAGCCCGACTAAGTTTCTTCCTTTTGTTATGTTAAATAGAGTCAAGGCCTGGCAATCCTGGATTTCTTTCTCATTCCCTCCTATCCTTCCAGATTAACTTCAGGTTTCTATAATAGCTGCTGCTGCACATCTTCTTTAAGGATATTTCCATATTCTACCTTCATCCTGATGAGATAACATAGCAGGAAGGAGGGCCTCAGATAAAAATAAAATATTAAACCCTTGACGTTTTCCTAGGATAAATTTATTTATGCCCTCTATTTGTGAGTTGCTTAGGACAATATCTGAACCTGTACATAATTCCAGAAATAGATTTGATTGAACAATCAAGACTCCTATTTTTAGAGCTCTATAAGAGCTTTCATGTTCATTCAAAACTCCTGTAACCAATATAAGATACTGATTAGTAGATCTGAAATTTGACAGCTTATCAGCGTGTTTCATCACTTTGATAACCTGTCATTTGATTTGCTTATTGGTTTTCAACTACTCTACTCTGTTTTATTGTACAAAACTCAAAGTCAAAAATTCTAATCCAATATGTATGATTCACCACAGGTCGGTTTCTTTGCAGTATAGAATAAATCCTCTGCCATATATCAAGTAAAACTTTATCATAAAACATTGGGATTCAAATGTATGTATTTAAACACTCTTTGGGAAGAGGGAATGAAGAGGGATTTTTCCTTCTTCCCAGCATCAAATATTAGGTAAAAGACAACACTTAAAACTGCATTAAAACTATGAGATATGATTTGTAAAACATATTAATGGAGTTATATTTCAGTCTTCAGATTTTCATACTTGATTCCATCCAACAAGTATATTTTATAGAAAATATATTCTGTAATTTAATGTCTTATACAAATTTGTTCATTCAAAAATATAAAAACACAACCATCCAGCTCAGAAAGGCCCAATTGGGTGAACTATTGACTGACTTTTGGAGCACAAAGCAGAAAATTCATTTCTGGGAGAGGTAATTAAAACATGAAGAGCGCTGCATTTTGAATTTTTTTGTTTGTTTGCTTTTTATATCACTAAATATCACCATTATGCATGTACAGAAACAAATTAAGTAGAAATTCATTATATTTAAAACAATGTAAGGCCCCGGTTAGCATGGCATATAAAATTTAAAGTATGTGTTACCATAACTGAAGAATTGTAAGCTGTGTTGGGTAGTGGTTAAAAGTTCTAGACCAGGCATGTCTAACTTGTGGCCCATGGGTCGCATGCAGCCCTGAATGGCTAGTAATGCCCATAGGGTTGTAAACTTCTAACATTATTATGTAATTTTATATACATTAATTATATATTTTATATGTGGCCCAAGACAATTCCTCTTCACTCAAGGTGGCTCAGGCAAGCCTAAAGGTTGGCCACGTACTAGGTCTATCTTCCCTTAGATGTGTATGTCAGTGGGTGGCTTTAGTCCAGTTACTTGCTCTTGGCTCTAATCAATTTCAAGGTCTGATTCATTGTGTGTTGGTAACTGTGCAGTGTGAGCCCAAATCAAAGCCAATCTGTAACCAAGTGGGACAAATCATCTCAGCAACAATCACAAAAGTCAGAAGGCTTTCGTCTTTCAAACCTATTTTTTGAATGGAAAGCATTTTATTATGTACTATCGGTATGTAGCTGGCTTCATAAAAAGCAAAGCTGAGTTTTGAGTCTTTTCTACTCCCACATGACTTAGTTCCTATTCAGCAGTAACCATTACAAATAAAATGATAATAATCACCATATCTTAGATGTATCCATCATTTTGCAGCTGACAGAATGGAAGTAAGGATTTTAAAAATCTGTTATATTTTATTGGGCAAAATGGTGAGATTATCTTTTTCTTTTGGTTAAAGTATTTTTCCCCAATGCTGTTCTTGGGTATTATTGCTGCTATATATACATCAATCAGAATTTCTTACGTAGATGAAATTGATTGTGGTCAAAACTAGCCAAAATTTATTGCATTTCACTTAAAAGCGACTGCTCAGAATATCTAATAGGTAGGTCTATGCATATTTTGAGAATAATTTTGAAACAGTATTTTGGATCTTGTGTGAGCACAGCTCCTCTCTACTGTATAATAAAACAGCCATTTTTTCTTTCCAAACTTCCATTCAAGCTTTAAATGCTGCTACTTCATCCAGTGGTTAATCTTATTCTTAACATAGCAGCATTTTTATAGAAACACATGGAAGTCTGAAAAAGCCAGGCTGCTAATGAATAGCAGAAATTTGCTGTGCTTGTGCAAAGCACAATATCTATCATTTCTAATATTTCCATAGTCTAATATTAAATACATATTTTTATTCTAAAGAACAATTAAATCTCTGGAACATATTTCACATGCTGTTAAATTGTAATGCGTTTGAAAGAGGAAATTATTTAAATATGGAGAAAAATATTAAGTATATATAAAATATAATTATCTAGATTAAGTCAAACAATTTTTATTATGCCTCTAATCTTTGGTTTTGCCTACTCTTTTGAATGGACTCCCAGGATGCCACATGTTCCTCTTATTTCCCTCTACATCAGGGATTCCCAAATTGGTCAAATATCGCTGAGGCTGTTTGGGTTTGGAGAATTAACCCCTAGAAGAGTATTGCAGCAGTAGTCAAACCAGGCAACCAAACGAGAGCGGAAGGGCCCCAGAGTATACACACACTGAACACAAACACTGTTTGTAGTTTAAATAGTTTTTAATCCAGTTAGAGTTTAAGCATTGTCATTCAGTTCATTAAGTCATTCACAGTATTTCCATCCAGTAAGACTCACTAGTATAGTCCAAGTTAAGAGTCCTTGCAATATCTTTATCAGCCGATAAAGATATCTTCTCCTCCTCCGGTTTCACTCTCCAGAGAAACAAACGCTGGATATTCAGCAAACAGTAGCAAACAAGAACAGTTCAGTCACAGGCACTCACAGTCAGTAATCACAGTTAGTCGCAGCAGCACACAGTAAGTCGCAGCAGCACACAGTAACAGCCAGCTTTCCAGCTTCTAATGCTTCCTTATATTGTAACTTCTAACCGCACCCTTAATCGGCTAATTGCCTGCTGCATTGTGCTTAAAGTGATAAGCACTTAAACCATGATATCTAAGTTTTATATATTTATTCACCCAAACCATATTTGGTATCAATGTTATACCTAACATACTCCCTTTTGGGTGAAATAAATATATAATACCTTACAATCTAACCCCATATTTTTCACAACTCTCCTGGTGCTTACTGGCACCTTGGGCTTTAGTAAAATTATCAGCTAAATTGTCCTCCGACATACAGTACTCTAGCTGAATCATCTTACTTCTTACAGATTGTCTCACGTTTAGGTATCTTAGATCTGTATGCTTGCTCCTTGTTTTTACTCCAATATTTGTGGCCATTTGAATTGCTGCCTGATTATCTTCATGTATAATTATAGGATAATCTACAGTTATACCTATATCAATTAACATTTGTTTATACATTATTAATTCTGTACATAACAATGATAAACAGGAGAATTCTGCCTCCATAGTAGACAAACTTATATGCTGTTGTCTTATTGACTTCCAGCCTATTAATGTCTTACCCAGCATTATGGCTGTTCCTGAAGTCGACTTTCTAGTGTCTCTTTCTGATGCAAAACTAGCATCTGCATAAGCACTCAAAATTAAATCACCCTTTGGTTCTAAATACAATGAATAATTCATTGTCTTTTTAAGATATCTTAATATCCTCTTAGCTGCAATCCAGTGTCTTTCACATGGTGCAGAATTGAATCTAGCCAACTGATTCACGCAATACGATATATCTGGTCTAGACCAATTACTAATATAACTCAAACTACCAATTAAAGATTGATAAATCACCTTATCAAACTCAGGGCTTTGTTCATCAGTGTTGCTAAACTCCTGACTCATTGGAGTCTTAGCTGGCTTACAAAGCTCCATCTTGTAATCTTTTAGCAATTTGCTTATCTTATCTTCCTGAGATATCTTAAAACCTTTCCTTGTTTTCTTTATATTCAAACCGAGATACTTCTTTATCTCCCCTAATTGCTTGATCTTTATTCTCTTTCCTAATGATGTTATTATTTTATTTGCTTCATCATTAGTTTCAGTTATCAATGCAATGTCATCTGTGAATAGTAATAATAATGATACTTTCCCATTTGTCTCCCTCTTAAACAGACATGGATCGGCTAAACCAGCTTTAAATCCTATATTGTCTAGTTCCTTTACAATATACTGGTTCCATTCATAGCCTGATTGTTTTAGACCATAGAGGCTTTTCTTTAACAACAAACAATCATTATTATCCTTATTTTCACTTTTAATACTAACAGGTTTTTTTATATAAATAATATGTTTTAATGGGGCGTGCAAGTAAGCAGTTTCCACATCTAAATGGTTAACTATATAGTTTTTACTAGCTGCCCACACTAAAGCTGCCCTCAAGGTTGCTGCCTTAAGACTAGGTGCAAACACCTCATCATAGTCATTAGCATTCTGCCTAAAACCTTGGGCTACTAACCTTGCCTTATGGATTAAATTACCATCCTTATCTGTTTTTACCTTAAATATCCATTTGCAGCCAATGGATTTCTTTCCTACAGGTAATTTTGCATTTTCATACACCTTCATATCACTTAATGAATTCAGTTCCTTATTCATTGCTGCATACCATTTTTCTTTTTCCTTATTAGGATACTTTTTAATTTCTTCAACAGAATTAGGAACTTCATTAATCTGGCACACTGTGTTAGCCTGGTACCTATCAGGCGGTCTAGATATACGTGTAGTTCTTCTGGGAATTACAGGGCTTACAGGAGGACTTTCTTGAACTACTACCTGTTCATCTTCCTCATCCTGTTCAGCTATTGAATCTGTTTCTTCCTTTATGGGCACTATTTCATCCTGTATTTGTTCCTTTACTTTATTTTTAAAGTTACAGGGATAACTAATGGGATTTCTATAGGATTCAATAATTACATCTTTATTGGCATCCTGTTCTAATTTCTCCCATCCTTCATGTTCTAGAAATTGGGCACTAGCACTACATAACACTTTAGATGTGCCTTTCTCCCAAAATCTATATGCCCTATGGTTTGCCTGATAACCAACGAAGAAAAATCTTTTAGCTCTATGTTGCCCTTTTTTTCTGAGTTGTGCAGGAATATGCACCCATGCTGGTGCACCAAATGTGTGCAGGTAACTTAGATCAGGTTTCCTGCCATGCCACCTGGTGAATGGTATTTCACCTGTTGTTGTATTAACAACGTTGTTCAATATGTTATTAGCACACATTGTAGCCTCCCCCACAAAGAATCAGGTAACCCAGAATCATTTAACATTGTTCTAACCATTGCCTGTAGTGTTTGGCCTCTTCTTTCAATAAAAGCGTTATGTTCTGGCCTGTATGGAGCAGACTTCTTATGCTCTATTCCAGCTACCTTAAGTCTGTTCTGGAATTTGTTATTAATAAATTCCGTGCCATTATCTGTCACCAGGGTTATCAGTTGTCGCTTAGACTTTCTTTCAGCAAACCTAAGCCAATTGAAAAAATGTTGATATGTTTCAGTTTTGCTTTTCATTAAATAGCAAAACCCATATCTAGAATAATGGTCCATAATGCTCAGTATATATCTAGCACCCCCATACTGGGTTTCTTTGGACCTATTATGTCTGCAAATACTACTTCTAAAGGTTCTTTTGTTTTGAAACCATTTAGCCTATTTGCAGGCAATACCTTGCTCTTATCTTCACAGCAAACATTACAACGCAAATATTTATCACAAGGTTTTAACCTTATTCCTTCAGATAACTCAACTGTACGTTTTAGCATTTTAAAATTTACATGCCCCAAACGCCTATGCAATAAATGGATACATTCTTCATGAGGCTTTATATTATTAAATACAGTTTGAGCCTCCCCTTTCTTACTATTATCTAATACATATAATGTTCCATTTAAAGCTGCAGTTACCCTTTTGTTATCTTTTTCAATTATGCAATTATTATCCTTAAAAGTAATTACATAACCTAATTTATCTAATACCCTTACTGAAAGCAAATTAAACTTTAGTTGCGGTACATACAACATTTTTATATCCTGGTTTATGTACGGACAACGTGCAAAACCTTGACCTTTCGCTTTCAGGTTCCAGCCATTTGCAAGAGATATATGTTGAGAACTTGTAGACATTTTTATAAATTTTGTCTTATCTCTTGTGATGCAGTGGGATGCGCCACTGTCAACCACCCATAAATTATTCTTCACATCAGAGTTGCTAAACATGGCTAGTTCAAATGCTTTCTTTGGCTTTTTTTACATTCTGGCTTTTTCTCTTTTTGCAGAATCTTGCCAAATGTCCTCTGCCTCCACAATTAAAACACTTTTTAATTGTGTATGCCGTTGAAGATAAATTCTCTTCTTCCAGGTGCTTTACTTTGCTTTGCTGGTTTCTTTTAAACTTTGAAGATAATTTCTCTTCTTTCTTATCTTCTCTCAGCTCGTCACGCTCACGCCTTCTTCTGGCTTCTTCTAGTAGCCTGCCTGTTATGTCGGTTAATGAGAGGCTTTCTTTTGGCAATACCTCTAACGAAGTCACATAGTCATCATAGCTTTGATCTAATGAAGATAATATTATGTAGACTTGTTGCAGTTCATTAAATATAAGCTCTTTTTCTTGCAAATCTTGAAAAATGCTCTTCATACAGTTTAAATGAACTAACATATCTCCATTCCTCTGAAGATGTTCGAAAAAGCTTCCGTGTAAGATTTATATGTGCTCCTACACTGTCCCGAACATAAATCTTCCTGAGGTTCTCCCAGCAGTTTGCAGCATTTTCTTCTCCACGAATATGGACAAGCTGCTGATCACAGAGAGTCAGTCCTATGATGCATAAAGCCTGCTCATTCTTCAGTTTAAAGTCTTGTAACTTTTCGTTATCATCATCATTAGCAGGATCCCAGCTACTCACATCTGGTGGGTTTGCTATAATGTCCCACAAACCTTCTCTCGTAGAAGTAAACTACATTTCATTGACCATGAAACATAGTTTGTTCCATCCAGCCTGGATATCATGGACAGTTGTGACAAATTTACTTGTGCCATTACTCTTCAGATATTTTGACTATTTTAAACTAATTAAAACAGTTTGTTATTACAGTAATGTGCAACTCACACCAACTCTCTCTGCTATATCCTGGTTAGTTAGACTATGCTTCTGGGCCCATAACCAATGTTTGGGTTTGGAGAATTAACCCCTAGAAGAGTATTGCAGCAGTAGTCAAACCAGGCAACCAAACGAGAGCGGAAGGGCCCCAGAGTATACACACACTGAACACAAACACTGTTTGTAGTTTAAATAGTTTTTAATCCAGTTAGAGTTTAAGCATTGTCATTCAGTTCATTAAGTCATTCACAGTATTTCCATCCAGTAAGACTCACTAGTATAGTCCAAGTTAAGAGTCCTTGCAATATCTTTATCAGCCGATAAAGATATCTTCTCCTCCTCCGGTTTCACTCTCCAGAGAAACAAACGCTGGATATTCAGCAAACAGTAGCAAACAAGAACAGTTCAGTCACAGGCACTCACAGTCAGTAATCACAGTTAGTCGCAGCAGCACACAGTAAGTCGCAGCAGCACACAGTAACAGCCAGCTTTCCAGCTTCTAATGCTTCCTTATATTGTAACTTCTAACCGCACCCTTAATCGGCTAATTGCCTGCTGCATTGTGCTTAAAGTGATAAGCACTTAAACCATGATATCTAAGTTTTATATATTTATTCACCCAAACCATATTTGGTATCAATGTTATACCTAACAGAGGCTACCCATTATTATTGATGTTATTGTTGGTTACACAGTCAGCCAAATGTTTAAAATGAATCTGGCATTTTTATCCACTTATTGAATCCTTCCCAACAACCTAGATAGGAAGATGCTGATGTTCAAAGGTGTTAAAGATATTGTCGTCACTCGATTGTAAGCTGTTTTTTGTGATTGATTGATAGTGACTTTGTAAATCCCGATGGTATTCAAGTGGCAAGTTATTTTGGGATTACACTTAAGGTGCCTATCACTATTGGTACTATCCTCTGTAAACACTAGTCCTTCTTCTGTTTGCAGGTTTTGGTAATTTTGTGGTTTTATCCACTTCTTTCGTTTCTATTCTGGTCCTACCCTCAAAACGACGCTGTAGTATAGAGCGCTGCACACCAGAATAACTAGACACATTCCCGAATGCCATCACTCTGCTAAACAAATAATTCCCTCAACACTGTCAAACTATTTACTAAGTCTGCATTACTATTACTATTAATCCTCCCATCCATCCTTTCACCCATCTCCTCCCACTTATGACTGTATGACTCTATGACTGTAACCTTGTTGCTTGTATCCTAATGATTTTTATTGACTGTTTCCTAGTATGATTTGATTGCTTATTGTACTCTGTGACTATTATTAAGTGTTGTACCTTAAGATTCTTGACTCTTGATAAATGTAGCTTTTCTTTTATGTACACATTTGCACCAAGACAAATCCATTGTGTGTCCAATCACACCTGGCCAATAAAGAATTCTATTCTATTCTATTCTATTCTATTCTATTCTATTCTATTCTATTCTATTCTCAGATGTCCATTATTCCGTCTTTTTGTGGGGGAGTCTTATCAACAGTTGTGAACTCTGGGGTATGACATGGCAGGTGGTTGTCGGAATTCTAATGACCCAGAGCACTTTAGCTTCTTCATTTTCTACTACTTTGTCTATTTTGTGGTCCCGCCAATGCACCACTGTTGCTATTTGTCATGCTGTTTTTTTTCAGGCATTCTGTAGATCTTCTTGCAGTAGCTAACTAGGTGTTCCACTGTTTCTTCAGTTGGTCTTTCTTGTAGACTAGTTTGATATCTCTGGTATTTACGGTAGTTATTGCTGTTGTTATTTGTTATACTATTAAAGTAGTATTTATTAAACTATTTTTATATAACAAATATTTGGGGGTCGATGAACAATCTGAAACTTTATGAAGGGGTCAATGAACTGAAAAGTTTGGAGGAAACCCCTCGCCCTAGAAGAGAACCTTTTGCGACCTTCTGACAAATAACGTAAATAGGGAAGCCAGATTCATTTAACAACTGTGTTACTAATTTAACTACTGGAGTGATTCACTTAACAACTGTGACAAGAATGGTCATAAAATGGGGCAAAACTCACTTAATAAATTTCTCACTTAGCAACATAAATTTTGGGCTCAATTGTGGTCGTAAGTCAAAGCCTACCTGTAGTTTTGTCAAAGAAATCTCAACAGGTTGCTTAGAGTTTTAAAAGCTAAAAACAGCTTTCAAATTAATCCCGGAAAAAGGCTAGTATCCAATTCTAATGATAAATCACTTCTGTGATATTACTATATATTTGCTTTTGTTTGAAATATATCGTTAATCACTGTACTACTATGCAAATTTTTGGTGCAAATTTTATGTTGATTTTCATTGGAATCATGCACAAATCGATACAGAGATAATCTCAGTGGAATTCATTGTGACAATTTTTCTGGAATAAAATTGTTTTATCTTTTCCTGAACTCAAACTCCCTACTGGCTTTTTATGCTCTCCTAGTCTCCATTTCATTTGCTGATCCTGCATGTGTAATTTGGTTTCAGGTTCGTGTGAATGAATATTCTGATAGATATCTACTGGGCATACTTTAATATGGCTAATTAAATTTGCCAGGCATTAGACATATTTCTTTTGAGATATCTGGTTTAGGAACCGGCTACAGTCCAGATTGGAGAAAGAGATATATACACACTTAACAGACATATTGCAAGGAGGAAAATTCATTATTTGAAGAACAGATGAGGCTTTGGGAACAGTTTGCGACTTGCCAGGCTGTGATAACCGAATGGATAGAAGCTGTGGATGAATTATTCTAAAACCATTTCTATTTTTGCATATGATACAGGTATGAGATAACGCTCTCAGAAATCTGTTCAAAGGAAAATGTACATTTGATTTTTTTGTTTGTTTGAAAGAATCAAAACTTCTGATTATTTCCCGTTGTAATAGGATTTGAAAACATAGCACCCTTTGACAGGGTGAGGAAAATAAAATCCTGGCAAGTGTAAAATGTGTGTGTGGTGTTTGAAACTGACACACAGTGCCTTTAATATGTCTAGAAGAACAATATCTGTTGCATCTGATTTACAATAGCTTGTGCGTTGCTTAGAAACAAAACATGCCAGTCGATTCTCCATATTTTTGGACTTTAAATAATCCCAACTCCGTTGCCACCCCTGGATATATTTTTTCCTAATTTATATATATATATACTGAGACTTCATAGTAGGTAATTTAATGCAGGTAATTTGCATTAAATTACATTTTCAAACAGGAATGCTCACCCAATGCAGAACATGGACCATTAATAATACAAACTTGAAAATTATCTATGCATTCTGCAAAATCATCTTGTGTTTCATAGAACTCCTGGTTATTTCTTGAACCAAATATTTCCTTCCAAGCTCACCATCCTATAATCGTTTGCCTATTGACAAGATTAAGATCATAGTTTCTTGCACAAACTTAAGAATTAAATTGTGATTCCAACTCCAGCAATTATTCTGCTGCTGTTTGAACCATGCTTTTTGGAAAGGGTTTAAAAGTAATTAAGACACACTGAATTTTAGTACATAGGGCAACTAAATTAGCAATTCAAATTATGGACCATTTTACATTTTTCTTTCTAATTTTGGAATCTTCTTCCAAACTGATCATATCTCTAGGGCTTTTCCGAATACCAATTTAGCAAGTGACCATGCAGAAACATTGACTTAGATTGCTAACTTGTTAATGGGCTTATATTAACATTCTCATCATTAGGCAAATGAAACTTTACTCCGATTTGATAAAAGCACACTTTTCTTATTTTGGATATTGCTAGGCCTAATGGCTATACACACTGATTCACGTGTGCACACACACATGCAATCACTTTTGGGTTTTTTCAAGGCAACATGCATGGTTTTGCTATGTGTATGAAGAAATGGAAAATTTGGGAAAGTTAGAGAAGTAAGTTGTTTGATGGCAATAAAAACGTGGGGTTGGAGTGAAAGGAGGTAAATCTAGGGTTGGTAAAGTAATGGTTTAGAAGGAGTAGAAATGTTAGATGAGATTAAATGAAAGTGAAGGACTAGGGGAAGATTGTTGGAAGGACTCATTAGCAAGAGGTTCATTGTTAAAAAACTATTTAGCTTATAAAAATATTCCAAGAGCTGAGTCAAGACTGCTTACTATTACATGTAGTGAAAATAGATTAGTCTAGTTTTTGATCAATCTATTCTGGGTATTTTTTGTATTTATTTAATCTGTAACTGTTCATGACATTCAATTGTCATTCTCTATTGAAAATTTAAAGGCTTTACTGTAATCCATAAAAGTCCATAAATAAATCTGAGTAGCCTATCCTAATCTGATCTTTTTTTCCTTGAGAAATAGTTGTCAGAAATCTCAAATCTCTTCTCTTTCTTAATATACCTTATGGGACATCTAATAAAACTTCATTTATTGTGTCTTCAAATTTTAAAGTATTATGCTCCTTTTTTCCAATACTGCTTTTTTTGTCTTAAAGTGTATAATGTAAAATTCTTCTTTATGCTGTCTGTGTTGTTCAGTCAGTATATTTATTGAATTTCCAATAGTTCACCTTGATCTAGATTAACGTTTTTCAAATTTGGCAACTTTTAAGATGTTTGGACTCTCACAATTCCCCAGCCAGCTTGAAGTTTACACATCTTAAAGTTGCCAAGTTTGAAAAACACTGATCTAAAACCAAAATGCTCTTTCATTAAATTTTCCATTTAAGTCTTCTCTACCAAACTTCAAACCACCAATATTTTCATGCTGTTCTGTTTTTTGTTATTTGTAAACCAGTTTCTATCTTTAACTTTGACTTCTGAATTCTCTGATATGAGAATCAATTCTTGTTGTTTTGCTCATATGAGTTTATTGTGCTCTTCTATTAGAAATTGCTAATTTATCACATTTATCATGTGAATGACATATGAATGTTATCCTTCAATAGAAGTAATCTATACTCTTCCAAGGTTTTTTTTTTTTAATGTAGTGCACAACACAATTTTTTGGACTTTTCTGAAGTCTAAAGCCTCATTCAATTTTGAAAATTATTTTTAAATACTGCATTTATTTAAATATTTGATAACCAGTCTTTCGATCAAAATATTTTTAAGGAAGATTAAATAGATTGTGGTAACTAAAAAAAAATCTAGCATACATAGCAAACCTCATAATCGTTCAACCTGTGGTTGATATTAAAGGCTAGAATGTGCTTCTTTCAGTTTTGCAGTTCTAAGACAACTTTGGCCGATTAAATATATACTATTGTCTGATTACAGTATAATCTTGTACATATGCCTTTAGAGATTAACCTGTCCAACTCAGCTGTAAATCAAGAAAGAAAATAGCATTTGCATATTATATACAATTTATTTAGGAAAATATTTTAATGATTTTAATTCAGAATGTAGATTGGTTATGATCAAATGAAGTAGATCTGAAGTAGTATATTATGTACTAAAGGTATGTAAAAAAAAATAGAAAACTCAATTAGAATACACATGGGCATTAAATTCTTGATTTTACTTCTTATTTACAAGCTGTTCAGAGCTTAATAGAGTTGTAAGTTGAATATAATTTTTAAGGTAACTTTTTTATTTTAGGTCACCAATGAAACCTCAGTACTTCAATTAGATTTTCTAGTATTTTGCCACTCTAATGTAAATTAATAAGAAGCATGACAAGGTGATAATTGAAATTGCCATTACTGCTTGTTGTAGATAACCAGATATTTTGTGTGAATTCACTTGCAGTTCTAAAGTTCTTCATATTCTGCTTTATAGTAAGGTTTTTAAATTTCATAATTACCTTTCAGCCTATAGTTCTTAATGATCATAATAGCCTTATATTGCCATCTGGTATTAGAATACAACTTCCGTTGTTCTGTACATATTTTTAACTTTCAGTTTCAGTATTTGCTTTTTAAGCTAATGATTGGTGCAAAGGAGAAAAATGCAGCAAGGAGATTTACATGTGGAAATCAATTTAGATGCATCCATATTGCAAGTCACAGTGAAAAGTGTGCGTGGTTGTGTGTGTGTGAGAGAGAGAGAGTGAGAGAACGAAGGGTATGTTGGGAAGGTGGGAGAAAAATTGCAATTGAAAGGAAAATAATACAAGGGTCCATGCAAGTTAGCTTCTTCTTGTTCTCCCATGAGCTGTTCAGAGCATCCAGTAGTGTTTTATAGTGGGAGGTACTTCAGTCTCCGCATGTCTAGGCTGGGCTTAATTTGTGGAATGCTCCTCCTCCTCCACGGTACTCCTCCCCAGTGTTCCCCAGTTTTGGCTCAGCCTCGTGAGAGATAGGCAGTGCTTGTGATTCTTCCTTGGCCGAAACAGGAATAATTCTTTCCTTGCTAGCAGGTTTGAAAGTTAATCAGCTTGTCTTTAGAATCCTTTGGCCTTCTAGTCCCATTGCAATCTCTCGACGTTGGCTCGCATTGCAGAGATCGCTCGCATTTCAGGGAAGCACCAATTCACGCACCAAAGCGGCGGGAGGCTTCAGCACTGCTCTGCGCCCCTCCCCACAAGCATCCCTACCCCTGCCATTCTGACCGATTGCCGCAGAGTTTCTTTACCCGAACAGCGGCGTGAGCTCTTTGCTCCCAACAGAGTCGTATCGCTTTCCTTCCCCCTCTGAACGCCACTTGGGGTGGAGGATTCAAATACTTAGTACCTTCCACCCTTCCCCCCGTTTAGCCTCATAGGAAAAGCCATCAGAGGCTATTCCTTTACACGGCGGAGTTTGCTGCTGGGGAGCGCGCCAAAGATTAACGGCCGGAGGCCATCTTTTCTTACAAGACCTCGTGGCCGCGCGCCTGTATTCCATTTCGTGCTGTGTGAGGTAACTCTGTTCTGAGCAGAGGTTCCCTTCAGAAACACTGGAGACCATTATACCCTCGTCTTGGTTTTTTTCTACATTCGAGGCTATTCTTACAGTTAAGTTGTTGGCTTAACCCTCACAGCCCAATCAACCCAGCGGCACAACAGCAAGCACCTAGGCCTGTGTCCGCCTGTGCAGGGAAGCTGTTGAAGGCCTCTACCCTTATCAATCTGGGCCTTTAGGCGTTCTCAATTTGGCTGTTTGGTTTCTCAGCACATAACATTGTGCCACTTAATTAATATTCATATACATATTGCTATATATGTGTGTGTGTGTGTGTGTGTGTGTGTGTGTGGTAATAATGATGATAATATTATTATTATTATTATTTTCTCTTCAGTATAATATTTTAATATCAATAAAATATTATTACTGAGATACGACTCATAGATAGGTATTATTCAAAAAAAAAAAAAAAGAGGAAAGTGGGCAATAAAAACATCATCAGGGCAACCGGTCTGTCCTCAGATCAGGCCCCTGGGCGTGCCAACCGCCTTCACAGTATTGCATTGTATAACAAGCATACTGCAATTCCAACTTCAATCAAAATGGCAGACGGTAGCAGCTCTCAGACCTCATCCTTGAAGGTCAAAGTCAAATCCCAGCACAAACCTAAGCAGGCTAAAGGGAATTCTAAAACTTCAGAAAGGGATGCCATCAGGCGCCATAAAGCTTTACAAAAACAGATAAGTGCACATGGGAGGCGCACAAGGTCTCACAGGACTTCCCCTCCTCCAGCCCAGGTCCGTCTACCTCTTCCCACCCTCCTCCTCCCCTAGATCTCTCCCTCTCATCCGGGCACAGCTTGGCTCCCCAAGGCCAACAGGCCCAAGTATCTGGGACACCGACCACGCAAAGGGCTCCCGAAGCTACATTCACTCCGACGGCTGCCAGTCTTCGTCAGGACGACATTCTTACAGAGGAAGTTCCAGAGAGGATGAAGGCCTGGATGGAGCTGGCAATCCGCCAGGGAATCGCAGCAGGTCTTCAACACACAGTTATGACCAGGGAATATCCTGTGATCACCGATCATGATTCCCAATCGCTGAGGTCATTGACCAGGTGGGAGCAGCACCATACCCAGGTACATTTACAAGGGGAGGTCCCCCTCCAAGGGCTGACTGAGCAGGAGGAGGAGGAGGAAGAAGAAGTGGATCAAATTGATCAAATGGAAGAGATTGAATCAGGATCAATACATGACAGCAAGCCCCTGTCAGAAGCAGACCCCTTAGAAAGGGGAATGTCTGAGGATGAGGGCCTTGTTCCTGACCAACCTGTTTTTACAGGCTTATTCCGCCCACAACTTTTCAGATCTCTCTTGTTTAAGGCAAAAAATATTGCATGCCTAAACAAGTTGACCCCTTCTACCACTCCAACTCAGACGGAGGATCTAATTTTCAACCAACCAGTAGTCGAAGCAGAGGTAATCCCAGTTCCTCCCATGTTTTCGGACCTGGTACAGAAACAGTGGGCCTCTGCAGTGGTGTACCCAGCCCCCACTGGATATGACAGGAAATATTTCAATTTGGCCCCTGATTTCTCAAAATTATTGAATACTCCCGAGGTAGATGAACCTATAGTGGGATTAGCGTCCTCCTCCATTCCCAGTGATGCGCTGGAGGCATTAAAGCCGGAGGAAAAACAGGCCGAGCTAGCCCTACGCAGAGCCCATCAGTCTGACGCGTGGGCCATCAGAGCAGCCATGGCTGCCTCATTCTTCACCCGTTCTTCTCTCAGATGGCTCCGCCTCTTACGGGAACATGTCCCTAACTCTAACCTTAGAGCGCACCAAGATATTGCTAAACTTATAGCAGCTGCTGAATTCTCAGCTGACGCAACTTATCATGCAGTCAAGTTTTCAGCCAGGGCCATTACTTCACATGTCACAGCGCGACGCTTGCTATGGTTAAAACATTGGCAAGCGGACTTTAAGCACAAATGCAAGCTGGCTTCATTCCCAATTGTGGGAGACAGACTGTTTGGCCCTTCCCTTGATCCGCTACTAATTGAAACCCGAAACAAAAAGAAAATTCTTCCTTCCCTTTTTCGGAAGTCAGATCCTAGAAACCCTCAGTCCTTTTGGAGGGGATTGTTTTGTCCCTTTTACCAGGGATCTTTTTCACCCAGATACCAGAGACCCCCATCATTCAGACCAGGGCAGCAGCCAGACAGGTCTGACTTCAGGGATAGGAGCAGAAGGGGTGGTCAATCCAAGAGATCCTTTCGAGGAGCAGGAAACAGGCCCTTTCGGCATCCAAGATAACTCCCTGGACCCGACCCCCATTGGCAGACGCCTTAAATTATTCGCGGACCAATGGGACTCCTTAACCTCTGGTTCCTGGGTCAGAGACACGATTAGATTTGGCCTTGCGCTGGAGTGTCAATCCACTCCCCCAGATTTTTTCATGTCATACCCTCTCTCCAGACACCCGGTTAAACGTAATCTCATGGAAACAGCTATCCAACACCTACTGGACATACAAGCCATCCAGCCAGTAGCCACCAACCAACGAGGGCGAGGTTTCTATTCACATCTTTTTGTTGTTCCCAAAAGTTCGGGGGGGTGGGGGTGGAGAGCAATATTGGATCTGAAACGTCTCAACCGTTTCTTAGTATATCGCAAGTTTAAAATGCACTCCCTGAAATCTATCTTACTTGGCATCAGAAAGGGTGACGTCCTCACATCCATAGACCTGACGGAGGCGTACCTGCATATTGCTATAAATTTCTGAGATTCTGTTATAATAACCACCATTTTGAATATGTGGCCCTTCCTTTTGGACTAGCTTCTGCCCCTAGGACTTTCACGAAGGTTCTCGCAGCGCTAGCTGCTCATCTCCGTGATATCCCCGTACGACTCCAGTGTTATCTTGATGACATCTTGATTTTGTCATCTTCCGCTCATCAGGCAGTCAAAGATATGCAGAACACATTACAATCCCTACAACAACACGAATTCTCAATAAATTGGAAAAAGAGTCATTTAACACCATCGACTCGGTTAACCCATCTGGGGACAGTCATAGATACGGTGGAAGGCAAAGTTTACCTATCACCAGATAGACTAAATAGCATTCAGCAATTAGTTAAGGAGATCAGGGGTCTTAAGAGGGTGTCCCTAGCTGAACTATCAAAATTGTTAGGCAAGATGATCTCATGTATCACTATCATTCCTTGGGTCCAGCTCCACACTAGATCCCTCCAGTGGTTCCTGCTCACGTACCAGGACTCCGGCCGAAGCAACTCCAAATACAAGGTCAGGGTACCATTAAAGGTGCTCATATCTCTCCTCTGGTGGACCAGACCAGTCATCAACAGAGGCTGCCTCTTCAAAGAGCCACACAGACTTACCATCACCACCGATGCCAGCTTGTTTGGATGGGGAGCGCACGTTCAATCGCTCACAACCCAAGGCCGCTGGTCCACCATAGAACAGTCGTGCAGCATAAACTGGCTGGAGCTTCGAGCAGTACACCTGGCTCTCCGCAGCTTCCTTCCACAGGTACACAATCAGCACATACTAATATTGACCGACAATGTAACAGCCAAAGCTCACATAAACAAACGGGGGCACACAGTCGAAACATCTCACGCGAGAAGCGGAGCGCTTGTGTTGTTGGGCGGAGAGCAACCTACTTTCCATCAAAGCAGAGCACATTTTGGGTCTGTCGAATACACGATCGATCAATCGGAGTGGCGCCTCCATCCGTCCCTGTTTCAAGAAGCGGTCAGGACATTTGGACAGCTGGTGGTGGACCTGTTCGCTTCCCCCCTCAACGCTCAGCTCCCGAGATTTTTTTCCAGGTACCCCTCACAAGGAGCGGAGAACTTCAACTCGCTCCGCTGTCGTTGGCCCCTGGGACTTCTGTATGCATTCCCGCCACTTCCACTGGTTCCCAAGGTCATCTAGAAACTGCTAGAGAGGGCGGAACTACTTCTAGTAGCTCCTTACTGGCCCAGACGGCCGTGGTTTGCAGACCTCCGCAGTCTTTCCGTATCAACACCATGGAGAATTCCGCCAGCCAGGGTTTCGTTAACCCAGGGACCCCTTCAACATCCGGACCCTCAATGGTTGCACCTGACCGTCTGAAGGTTGAGAGGAGTTGTCTGAAGAGCGAAAAGTTTTCCAACAGAGTTATTGCCACTATCCAAGCCACCCCTCAACAACTCGCATTTATAATGCCACATGGTCCAGTTTCTGCAAATGGTGTACCGAGTCTCAAATTGATCCCATCTCTCCATCTGTGGCTCAAATCCTAGAGTTCTTGCAAGACGGACTTGACAAGGGTTTATCACCTAATACGTTGAAAAGACAGGTGGCGGCCTCACTTGTGAAGGTCTACTTTCTCTTTCCCATCATCCATACATACGGAGTTTCCTTCGAGGAGCCACAAATTTACGACCTCCAGCAGTACACCGTTATCCCACATGGGACCTTAACAAGGCCCTCGTCGCACTCACTAAGGGTCCTTTCGAACCCTTGAAATCATCAAGTCTCCAATTTCGGACGTACAAAGTAGTTTTCCTTGTAACGATCACTTCTGCTTGTCGTATTTCGGAGATTGCAGCTTTGTCTGTCAGACAAGATCTTTGTGTTTTCCATTCTGACCGGGTGGTCCTTCGTCCTGATCCTACATTTATACCCAAAATTAACTCGGTCTTTCATAGGGCACAAGAGCTGATACTTCCTAATTTTTGTCCTAGACCATCCCAAGGGTTGGAACTACAATGGCATAGGCTTGATGGGAGGCGAGCATTGCAAATATATATCAACCGCACAACGACTTTCAGAAAAACGGAAGGCTTATTTGTGTCTTTGCAGCCCAACACTCAGGGATACAAGGTCTCACCTTCTACAATAGGCCGTTGGCTACGGGCTGCGATAGTGAAAACGTATCAGACTCAATCCGTGCAAGCGCCCAGGGGCATAACAGCTCATTCAACAAGGAGTGCTGCAACATCGGCAGCATGGGCCACACAGGCACCAATAACTTAAATTTGTCGAGCCGCAACCTGGGCCTCTCCATCGCCATTCATTAGGCATTATAAAATAGTTGTGTTTGCATCCGCTGAGGCCTCCTTTGGCAGAAGAGTTCTGCAACGGGTCCACAGGGATCAGGAGGAGATTTCAGGCGAGATGGAGTCCCTCCCGTAGGACAGGCCAAGCTTTGGTATGTCCCACTACTGGATGCTCTGAACAGCTCATGGGAGAAAGGGCGTTGGTACTTACCTGACATGCCCGTTCTCTTTGAGCTGTGAAGAGCATCCAGCCCCACCCTTTTTTTCCATCTGGTGGGGTCCTGTTTCGGCCAACGAGTTGTTAGGGCATTGAGGACGAGGGCGGTTATGTCTCTCGTCTTTGCCAAAACTGGGGAATGCTGGGGAGGAGTACCGTGGAGGAGGAGGAGCGTTCCAAAAATTAAGCCCAGCCTAGACATGCGGAGACTGAAGCACCTCCCACTATAAAACACTACTGGATGCTCTTCACAGCTCAAAGACAACGGGCGTGTCAGGTAAGTACCAACGCCCTTTTTCCTTTTTGGCTTCATAATACTGATAGTTATTACTATTATCAAAATGTATTTTATTGTATTCTTATTTTCCAGTTCAGCTTGGACAAATTCAGCAGCCATACAGATAGGTCACCTTTCAACCAAAATGTGCAGCTTTTGAGCTAAGAAATACATTCTGTCTTTAGATTGTATGTGCCAGAAATCAAACCAAACTCCAAATACTAAAAATTGCCAGGAAGAAAAATGGATAGACAAAGCTAAAATTGATTTAATTTCAATTAAAATGTGGTGAAATCAACTCAGCACTAATAATTTGATGATTTCCATGTATTAATCATTTTCTCTTTCTGTCAACAATTTGGTTGTATGGACACCGTGAGCTTAACATAGGCAGCCTGGAGCCTGAATTGGTTCACCTGATTTAAGTGCTTTGAAGACCAAGGTACTTTTCTGTTCTTGAGGCAAAATAACAGAAGGGCAATTCCTGAGGTAGCAGCATCAGGTTGTTAATATGGTAGCAATAGAGCTCCCAGCAGTGGTGTGTCAAATTATAGTGCCATCAAAATGATAATGTGTAAATCTTAATGGTATGTTTCTGTAATATCATGATATCTGATAGAAGTATGCAGGTTGTGTCATTTGAACGATTACATCCTGGGCATCATTTGCCTTGCATATGACCATTCTACTCATGCCCGTTGGATGAAGTAACATAGCATATTCCTGTCCAAGAATAATAGCTAGGCATGATTGCAACTAGTGCTTAATAAAGCTCTATATATCACTACGTAATAAAATACACCACTGTCCTTTGGGACATCTCCCCTCCCTCGATCTTCCCCTCTGTCAGAACCCTCAATATTTTATATGTTCATCTATATATCTGCCTGGTTAAAATACCAATTACCCATTGTTTGGCAATCTGATAGCTGAAGTCATTAAATTGATACGATGTTTACATACAGAAGCAAACCTTAGCATCACCATAATTTAGACAAGCAGAGAATGGAAAATCATATGTACACTAAAAAAATAAATAAATGAATTTGGTAGAGTGGTGTCTTTGTTTTTCATAAAAAATAAAGCGTTTTAAAAAGTTTTCAACTTTTGTTCTAAGCATGCTGAAATGGAAAAAGAAAGAAAAAATTCCTGACCTTTTGGTTGCAAAATTAAACTTAAAGAATACTGCAACGCCTGGGGATGAAAATGACATTCCTACATCTAACTCTGAATATTTTATCTCGTTAATCCATATGTTCTTTATTGCACTTATATTGGCAGTGAAAGTAAATATTATTTTTACTAACTTTTTTAATATCTATGATTTTTTTTTGGAACATGGAGGCATTTATGTTATGTATAGTGAACCAATGGAAGTTTGAAATATTTTTTACATCATTGGACTGTCCACAGGATTTATGTAGGATCTAGAGACATTACTGTAAATAAGCACAATGATAGTGGCTGATGTTTTGCTTCAGAATTTTCCAGATTCTCATTCATTTTTCTCAACAAAATATAAAATACAGTAATATGAAATGAGGTAGAAGAGAAAGCTTGGGCAGGTATCAAGAAAAAAGCTCACCAGATAAATAAGAATAAGAACAATAAGAAATCAGGCTATCTTGGATAAGTCAAATAAGTGTACGTTAATACTGTATTTTGATTACATTAATTTTTTCTGGTCAATTTTGAAAAACCCATAGTTTAATATTATACATTCTACAGACATTATAGAGTGTTACTATTTCTTTGTAAAATGATCTCATATGAAAGAATGCCAACATTATTAGCTGCATTGGATTATTAGTACCTCTTTGCAAGGATTTTCTTATTTGTACATTTTAATTCTAGGACCTTAAAGAACAAAGTGCATAAAGTTATATAAGACTATTATGATCACAAATGTAAATTCTGATATCAGACTCAGATTCTTATTTTGCTTAAAATACAATAAAGACAATAATAAGAATAAAGAATATACAAATAATTGTATATTTGTAAGAGTTGCAAAAAAAATCTTGCAACTTTTCATGAGAAACTGGTTTTTGAAGGTACTGAATTCATGAGAATGAAACGCTTGTTTTTTGCTGGAAATAATACCATTAGCAGATAAATTTGGAGAATATTTTTATACATTTTGAAATAGTATAGTCCAGCCATATTCTCATGGAGTACAATTTAAACTGGACCAATATTTTACTCAGAATATTGCTACTGAAATTTGATCAAGCACTGAGCTGATTATACACAGGATGTATAGATATGAATATCTTTTATTCTATCAATAGTTTGGCTTGAATTTTTTAAAATTTAGCTTTAAAAATCCTTGCGAATACTACAGATTTATCATGATACTTTCAAGGAATTATTGTATGATTCTAAAGATAATTACAATTGAAAATTAAATGGGTTAATTTATGGGTTCAGAGGCTTATAACAAAAAACAGTACTTTCCTATTTTGTCCTAATAAGATTTCTTTCTTTTTTAATATTCATTCATGTTCAATTTTTGGAAACTTGCTTGGACAACTCAGTGCAACTTTCTTGGCAAAGTTTTTTAGAAGTGGTTTGCCATTTCCTCCTTCCTAGGGCTGAAAGTGGCTTTGTGCCTAAGGAAGTCATGGTCATATAGTTCCCACTTAATAAAGGAATGAAAAATTGCAAGGGTTTTTTCCCCTTCATGGTAGTTACAGAATGAAAGATCCAGAAGATGTTTATGGAAATTTAGAATATAGAAAATGTGTGAGAATTCAGGCCCATGGAGGTGTTCCCATGTGATCCATCCATCCAACTCCCTTCTTCCTTAGGTTGTCTGTGTAGAGAACTGTAGGGCATGTACAGGAGTGGGATTCAAATTTCTTAACAACTGGTTCTGTGGGTGTGGCCTAATTTGTGGGTGTGGCTTGGTCAGGTAACTGGCTGGGCATGGCTTGCTGACTGGGCATGGTTTGGTGGTCATGTGACTGGCTGGGCATGGCTTATATGTAAATATTATAAATATTTATGTAAATATTGAATTTTTTATTAAAAAAAGCAACTTTTACCCAAAATCAGGTAAAGCAGGCGGGCAAATTGAGTTGCTCACAGAATCACAGATTCGTTCAGATATCTATCTTTCTGCAATCTGCTAGCTGAGTCTCACATAAAATTTGCTTGCAAGCAAACTCACAAAATTAACTCACAATATACTATGTATGTAAATATTGAATTTTTTATAAAAAAAAAGAGCAACTTTTATCCAAAATCAGGCAAAGCAGGCAGGCAGATTGAGTTGCTCACAGAATCACAGATTCATTCAGAGATCTATCTTTCTGCAATCTGCTAGCTGAGTCTGCATGAAAAATAGAAGCTTCAGTCCTAAGGAAGGTTCAGTTCTGCTTTTCGATAAGTAGAAAGCAAGAAATCCAACGATTTCCTGATTTCTAGCTAATCTAAATCTCCCAGGACAGCAGAGAAGCTGATGGTCGGGGAGAAAAAAAGGAACCGTGCAGCGTCATAACAACCGGTTCTATAGAACCGGTCTAACGAGGTAGAATACCACCCCCTGGGCATGTGGTTGGTGATACAAGGAGTCATGTGTACAAGGACAAATTAACAGCTCTACATCTTGAATGCCCCCCCTTTTTAAAGTTGCTTTTCCTATTTCGAATTTTTAACTTGTGTGATATATATTGAAGATTCTTACTCTTATTGAAGATTTATAGGTAAAGCTATGTTTAAATATATTTAATTATACTTGTTGGATTCCAAAATGTGAAAACTGTTTTCCTAATTTCTGTACACTATAGGAATATCAAGAGAAACCGGCATGGTTTCTTGAGAAAAATGCAATCCTAATGTAGATCAGAGCATCAGAAGGAGTTTGTTTTGCCTTTATTAAAAATGCAATTTTTGACACTAATATATTCACCTTTTCTATCCTCACTAGTCAATACTCCCATTTCTTCAACTGCTCCGGCCCCTTCATGAATGTAACAAATGTATCAGGAAATGGCATTGCTGCCTGGGAATGCAGAGCCCGAATTTACTGCATACTCTTACAACAACTTGGAGACACTTTGTGATGTGCAGACAAAGAAAGGCGTCTTCTACAAAAAAGCAAAACTTCTCAGTCCTGGGGAAGACTTGTATTGTTTTGCCTGTAGGGAGGACCGAACCAGAAATGTGATAATCAACGTAGGTGGCATAAAATACAAAATTCCATGGGCCACATTAGAGAATTGTCCCTTGACCAGGCTTGGAAAGTTAAAATCATGCAACAACTATGACGAAATAATGGATATATGTGATGATTATGATGTCAACTGCAACGAATTTTTTTTTGACCGTAATCCTTGTGCCTTCAGGACCATCATGACTTTTTTGACCGCTGGGAAGCTAAGGCTCCTCAGGGAAATGTGCGCACTCTCTTTCCAAGATGAACTGGTTTACTGGGGGATAGAAGAGGAACATCTGGAGTGGTGCTGTAGAAGAAGACTACGACAGAAAGAAGAAGAGATAGCGGAGGCGACATTGTTTGAAGACGAAGTAGAAGTTAATGAAGCGCCCCAATGTGCCTTCAAGGATAGCAGCCGCTTGCATTTGTGCATGAGAAAGCTCAGGGACATGGTGGAAAATCCTCATTCAGGGATCCCAGGAAAGATCTTTGCTTGTATATCGGTTTCTTTTGTTGTCATCACTGCAGTGAGCCTCTGCATTAGCACCATGCCAGATCTCAGAGAAGAAGAAGAACGGGTAAGTTTCCCCCCAAAAATGTAAACATTGCCAGAGACTTCTCTGTCAATATTTGTTTATTGGCTTGCTTTTGTATATGCATATAGGCATATGGCAGTAACATAAAGTACATAACATAAGCAGACATTTTGATTGTGATTAGCATAGTTATAATTGCTTTTCTGTCTGTAAGTTAATACAGTATTATATATTAACTCACAAATGAAGCTGAATATATTGTCCCAGGATAATGTTACAGGATCCCTGAAGATGAGCCAGAAGGCTCAAAAGACAAAACGTCTGGTCCTGGTATCCAACCCAGCTTGGATCCTATATATTAATTTTCTGAATTAGTTAGGACAGATATCTCAATAATTAGATTTTGGACATTGTCTGAATTCTTTGATGAGGGCCCTAAAGCACAGCAAATTTAAAGGAAGTATTTGTGGAACTCTAATTGAATTGCAAACTGAGCAAGATTAATTTTGACTGTCTATAGTTTCATCTGATCAGCATAAAATAGTAATTAGTGTGACATAATCCTTTTTGTGATCAAGGACTTGTCTCTGAGCAAGTTTTGAAGCTCACAGCTCATACATAAACAGAAATCTGCAACTTTGCTTTGTAGTTCCATATAAATTTCTCCCTTGAGTAGAAAACTTTGTAATCATTTTTCTTTTCTTTTGGTTTTATGAAAATTAGTGAATATTTAATTATTAAGTTGATAGCCTGCCTTTTGCTCGAGCTCAAGGAATACTAGTGTTGTTATTAATGGCAGTAAAGGGTTTTGAGGACATAAATGGAAAGAGCAAAATCAACATTAAAATATTAATAATTTTTTTATTTTATTTTTTATTTATTTTTGTCAATTGCTTACAAGATAATAGGTATAAGTAAAAACATAGTTATATATGGATACATATAAGAAAAATAAAAAAATAAAAGAAACAATAGGACAGGGACGGTAGGCATGTTGGTGCGCTTATACACAGACCTCTACAGATACTACAGACCTCTTAGGAAAGGGGTGAGGTCAATAGTAGACAGTCTAAGGTTAAAGTTTTTGGGGTTTGGGGAAGAAACCACAGCATCAGGTAGAGTATTCCAGACATTGACCACTCTGTTGCTGAAGTCGTATTTCCTGCAAACCTCATCAAATTCTATTAAGAGGTTTCAATATATTTACAACATTCTTACTTTAAATTCTGTTTAAATATTTTAGATTTTATAATGCTGTGTATAATGAAATATTCATTCTAATTAGTTATCCTGCAATATTAGGGGCTTTTCCAAAAAGTTTTAAGATCCAAGTATCTCGATAGCTAAGGATACTGTAAGTGCAAGTTCCCTGTGGAAATTCTTGAGACTTAAATGTATAGCTCTATCTTGTCTAATGGGTTTTTTCAAGAGCAATGGCATTGTCTGTACGTAGCATTTATTTCAGACTGTTAGTATTATATCACCATATGTTTATAGTTCGTAACATATCAATTTCATCCATTTTTAATAACTAGAAGTGGAAGATTCATTACACTGAAAATTTAGTTTTAATAACTTTAAAACATTTAACAATGTATTTTTGTTTCTAGATAAATAGATAAAAAGAAATAGAATAGAATACAGGTAATCCTTTACTTACAACCACAATTGAGGCCAAAATTTGTATTTGTTTTTGTTAAATTAGTAATAACTAATTAACTTCGCTGGTCAGGTTTCAAAAGGTGATCACATGACCCCAGGTCATTGCAACCGTCATAAAAATGAATGAGTTGTCAAGCATCCAGTTGCAAATCACATTAACTTGGGGATGCTGCAGTGGTCATAAGAGTGAAAAAGGGTCATAAGTCACTTCTTTCAGTGCTGATGTAACTGAATGGTCAGTAAACAAACTGTTGTAAATCAAGGACTACCTGTAGTTACCAGTTTTCCAACTAGGCCACAATAGAAAACAATGTCAGTAACTTCAAAATAATTCTTCGTCACTGCTTTGATTCGAGATGATGGACTAGGCAGCTGGATAAGAGACTGGAAACAGTCTGTGGACTTTCTACATGCTAAATATAATAACAGATGGTTCACAGAGGGATTTGAAGATTAATGTAATGTTTAGCTCACTGTATTGACTGCTTTTCTCTCTCTCTCTATGTGTGTGTATGTGTGTGTGTATGTGCGCGCACGCATGCTTATGTATATATTTGTGTGTGTGTGTGTGTGTCTTTGTGTGTTTGTTAAAAGGGGAGAATTCACTGCTTTTTCTTTTCTTTCAGCACCTAGCCAGGATGGATCCTCAATGTAAAATGTTAAATTTCATTGATTACTTTTTCTTCTTTTTTTTTTTTGCACACTACTTTTTTCTTTTGTTGTTGTTGTTGTTAGGGTTGAATGTATGCTTTGGTTTTGTTTCCTTTTGTTTCTTTGTTTTACTGTTTTGTATTTTATTTTTTATTTTATTTTTTATTATAAAATAATAAGTAATATTTTTTTAAAAAATAAAGAAAATAGTTCTTCTTTGAACAGGCGGAATCTGTTTCGAGAAAGATGAGAACTGTTCCAAGAAGCAAAAAAGAGTATTCCAGAAGGATGTAGCACAGAGCTAGGGAGGAGCCAACATTTAGTGAAAAATACTAATTAAATATGTTATCTTCAAACAAGCCAAATTAATGAATAACTGTACAAACACTTGCTTAGCTCAATTAGTCTAATGGAACAGAGTTTTATAAAAACATTGCACAGTTATAAATTATTATATGTCTTAATATAAACTCTCATAAGTCAGTGTCTCTTTGTAAGAGTTTGCTGATTCTACATCCACAGAAGTGTTTTGATGCTTACTGTTGTGGCAAAATGATGGATGGATGGATGGATGGATGGATGGATGGATGGATGGATGGATGGATGGATAGATAGATAGAAAGAAAGATAGAACTTTGATTAAACTCTTAGATTTGGTACAAGATGGTTTTTTTTTGTCAAAATGTAGACAAAGTACCGTATTTATCGGCGTATAACACGCACAGGCGTATAACACGCATCTTCATTTTAAGAGGGAAATTTCAGGAAAAAAATTAAATTTCTAAATAAAAACTTTGAAGCAAAATAAGGGTAGCTCAGAACTTTTTTTTTATTAATATTATTACCACTTATAAGGTAAATCAGTGGTCCCCAACCTTTTTTGTACCAGGGACCGGTTTCAAGCAGAAAATTTTTGCAAGGACCGGGGGAGAGAAGAGAAGGAGGCTTCGCCTCTCGCTGCTCCACCATCCAAGGAAGAAACTGCTTCAAAGAAGCGGGGGGCTTTTCCTGTCGCCGCAGCTATTCCGAGCGCCCGTTTCACCCCCACTCCCACCCGCGCGCGCTTCAATCCACAGTGTCCCATTCTGCCTGCCTGCCTGCCTGCCTTAGTTTCTGGTTGTTTGGGAGCAGCTTCGGCTGAGAATAATAACTATTCGCCTCTTTACTCAGCCGAAGCTGTTCCGATTCAACCATTAACGAAGGCAGGCAGGCAGGCAGAACGGAGCACTGCGGGCGGGCGGGCGGGCGGGCGGTGGTGGGGGGGGGGAGAAATGGGCGCTTCAGGGAAGCTGCGGCGACAGGAAAAGCCCCCGCTTCTTTGAAGCAGTTTCTTCCTGTGCTGGTGGAGGAGCGAGAGAGCGACTGAGAGAGCTGACCCAGAGAGAAGGACAGGCTTCAGTTGCTTCCTCCCTCCCCTTCTTTCATTTGTGTCCTTGATCCCGATCCCAGCAGCATTCACCGAAGGCTTAAATTATATCGGCGTATAACACGCATACATCATTTGCCCCCTATTTTCAGGGGGGAAAAAGTGCGTGTTATACGCCGATAAATACGGTAAGTGAAAAATTTAATGTTAATTTCAGACACATGGATTCAAAGGCATTCAATTAGTTCATACAACAAAGCTTTCCTGAAAAGGCTGGGTCTGTGAGCTAATGGGCCTTTCTGGACTGCACATAAAAATTCAAGATTACCTGCATTGCACCACTGCAGTGTACAAGAAACACTTTGCGATAGTGGCAAATATCTGTAGCTCAGGTATAGGATGAGGGTGAAGGTTTGTTCTCCAAGTTTGTGGGTTGGTTTCCGAACATTTCATTACCAGGCTAGGAGATATCTTCAGCCAAATTGAAGGAATTCCCAAAATTCCACCGAAGATATTACCTAGTGTGGCAATGAGATGTTCGGAAACCAACCCACGAAGTTGGAGAACAAACCTCCTCCCTCAAGCAATTCATTCTTGGGCTATCTAGAAAAAGGAATTTACCTGAGGATGATCCATTTGTTGTGCACAAGGCTGAAGAGTATTAACTTGATACCACTATCTTGATCAGTTTGAAGAATTTTGGGGAGAAGGTTTTGTCAGAGTGATTAAATTACACAACCTGTACCTGATGTTTAACGTTTTCCTGCTACTTGGCAGACCGCTTGCCCAATTCTACAGGCTTCCTTATTATTTTTCATTGGGAGTCTCTTCAGTTCAGAGCAGCAAAATGTGATACTAAATTCCTCTTCCTATTCCAACAGCAGTTTTATAGCATGGCCATGTTCTGAATAAGTTAAATTCCATTTAATGCAGGTTGTGTAGGAGAAGATTTTGATGCACCTATAATGCCTTCCTCTTTCTGCTTCTTGCAATGATTAGTTTGATTTTTATTTTTATACTGTGTGAGATGGTGGAGATGGGACTAAAAGTAAAATAAACAACCCAAAGTCTTTAAAACAGAGCACAGGAATTATGTTTTCAGTCCGAGATGTGGCTTGAGGAGAGCTAAAAAGAAATGCACTTATAATCAATGCATCAGAGAATGTGGTATAATAATTTTTAGACAGTCAGTGCTGTCAAGAAAACTATAAAATATAGTTTCAGGATAAAACTGTTAGTCTTACATGGCTGATAATAAGCCATTGTCAAAAAGCAACCTCCCTAAAATAACACATTAATATAATTAGTGGTACCAACCAAATGGTGGAGATAGTTAAAATTCAACAAAGAAATGATAGGACGCTTATTAATATGCCAATGGAAAAGTAAAACAAAACATCATAAAGAGCCTTGAATTGTAGTGTCTATTTCTGGTCTAGTATAACTATGAAAGAGGAGCAAATCTATTTTGGCTTTGCAGATCAGTGGGAGCAATCCAATATTAAGACGATACTAGGTGTCAAATAAAAAGAAACATTAAAATGCTTGCAAGCAGCCAGTAATCACCTGCTGCTTCCCAAGTATAGATTATTATAATAAGTACGGCTAGCTTTTTGGACTCTTCCAAAGACCGATTTACATAGTGAATATTCAATTAAATATAGTTATTGGTTTATGCAGATGACCTATAGTTTAGGAAAGAAAACAAAAAAAAATCATTTTTAAAAATTTGAAAAGTGAGTTTTCCTGTTATATAACTTTGGCATCCTCACTCAGAATTGCCAAGATACCAAGTTAACAGCCTTGAAATCTTGTCAAATTTGTAGCTCTTGAAATATGGCACTTTTGTTTTTGTTTGTTTTAATTCACTTTATTTTTGCATTAAACAATGAGCTTTTAGAGAATTGGGAATTGGGAAGTGCTGCTGTTGTTTATTTGGTTTTAGATAGTTTTTTGTTATCAATCAGTTCCCAAATGTTTGTTGTTTATTTGCCACTTTGTATGATTTTTCTGCTTGGAAAGAAGTTTGATTGCTGTTCCCTCTTTTGGACAATGTCACTTTCTGTCCTTACTGATTGTTGAGGCTGTCTGGAGCAATTTATTGTTATTTGCCACCGTTTCGTGTTTTACTGCTGTCTTCTCTAACAATATTCTGAGACAGTTCTTTCTTTATATTCCCCCATTTATAATAGTTTACCGATTCATTAGTCTGTACTCAGGAGATCATGCAGTTATTTTTGTCTCTGGTTGGATTCCTTTGCATGCCCCAAATTGATCCATATTTTCCCAGAACTCATTTTTTGGTGTCTGTTGGCCCTAGATTATCTCCTTGTATTGCAATACACTACTACTTGTTTTCATCTGCTTTCAGCTTTTCAGTCTGGTCTTGATTTACTCTACTTTTTCCCCAGTTCTTCCATTCATTCACCAAAATGGCCTCCCCTAGCTAGTATGTGTAAGTTACTATGGTATGCCTAACTTAATTTCACAAGCGATGTACAGTACTTCAGTGCCTAGTACTAAATATGCTACTGGAGTGACATCTAGTGATCATGAACAATGGATTAACATAGTTTTGCATCTCTCAGATGGTTATATTTTAACGCTTTCCATCACAAGCAAACTAATCCTCAGAGTAGTATATTTTAAAATATTTGCTCTTGGACTGACGAGTACATTGGTGCAGTCTGGGACAATTTAAGTTGGTAGTTGCATCTAGTAGTTTGATAATAAACATTTAGAAAGTTGGCTTGCCCCATCAAACTGTAGTTCTACTTTCATCATAAGCAGCATTATCCAGTGATACTGAAAACAAGAGATTGGGTAAGGCCGACTGCATGTTTTAGGACTGAAAGCAAACGACAGAGCTCTCTTCTCCCATCTCATCCAGATTCTTCTCCCATTATCAAACCTACTTTGCTGAAGGTGTTAGTTTTTCTCATCCTTGAATAATGATGTATAAATATATTTCTATTTGATATTTTACATATATATGTTCTTCCATGCTTGTTCCTTCACAAGGAGCAAGTAAAGAATGATCTGTGGGAAACTTCTTAGTTTGTCTTCAACTTTTCCATTCTTCTTGGAGATCTCCTGGAAGAGAAGAGATTACAGCTTGGAGAAATTTGATTGGTGGAGAGGTGTAGGAGATGACCAGGCTGAGCCCATGGAAGGGGTCAAGCACGTCATCAGTTTGGATCCCTTCCCCAAGAGATCTAAGTCCAGTCCTCCTTGAATTCCATTTACTCTTATCTATCAGCTGTTTGCTTTGACTGTTAGTAGTTCAGATTCTTATTTAGAGGTAAAATGATATAAACTTGTACTCATGTTGACCCTGGCTCCAGATTTCTTGCACCTAACAGTAGGACCAAAAAGAAGCATATGAATTTAAAATGTAGTACTTAACAAGAAAAAGTAAAAGTGTACTAGCTTGAGAATTTTACTTCCTAAAATACTAACTGCCTATTTTGAATCTATTTTAGAGCATTATTTGTTCATTGGTGTTTTATAAATACATGCACTTCTGACAGTCCATGAGTTTGATGCTATATAACCATCTGAGAATGGAAATTTGCTTTCATTTCTTAAACTAGGCATGGGCGGGAGGGAGAGATGTCGCTTGTAGAATTATTTGATCATTTATGCTAAATGTGCTATGTATCATTTTATGACCACGTGTAAAATAATTGTCCTAAAGTTTCAAGTACTGCTATTCAATATAAGAGCGAAGAGTGCAGGAATGCTTTTAATTGAGACTTAATCTTGTATTATAAGGTCTCACACTCAAAATAATAAATTCTGTGTCAAATCACACGCGAGAGCTTTTAAGAGACCTCAAGAATATAGAACTAATGTAAACTAAAACTATTCAAACAGCTATTTACCTATTATTTTAGGCAGGTGGCTATTTCCTATGGGTTTTTGAGAAAGCTGTTATGAATTTGTGTCCTTTAAATGTAGGACTTGGACTAAAACAGCGGGTATGGGGTGGGAAATGTCTTGGCACAGAGATATAGTCCAAAGCCAACACTAGGTTTAATTGCATATTTTCCATCAAAATGATTGGTTGCTGCTTAGTTTCTTGGAGCGGTTTTTCATGAGCCAGATGACTCATTTGAAACAGACTGTATCCAAGAGAAATGTCAAACTCCTTGTTCAGTGGCAGGAAACATGACCAGACCTATCCATCAGGAAACTCCCATTCCTCCTGCTTCAGGAGAGCAAACCCAAAGTCTTGGGTTAGCAAATGAGTAGGATGAAATGGCCTGGACACGTTATCATACTAAGAGAGGGGATTACAATCTATGGATGTGATTACAAATACTACGGCTATTGTGCAGAAATGGTTCACAAGAGTAGATTTTTGAAATAGGTTATTAAATTAATTAAATTATAATAATAACAATTTCCCCTCACATTAATACGTTCTTTCTTCAGCGTATTTACTTTTGCTCTTTAGCCTCTCAAAATGTTGGCAGTTCATCAGGCATTCAATAATATGGCCATACCATCACAAGCCATTTTTCATTTTCTTTTATTGGGTCAGATATATCGTTTGCATCATCAGCTTCTTTTAACGACCCCATAATCCCTTGCGGGGTGGAGTCTGGGCAACTGAATGGAGCTAGCAGAGTGTTTTATAATGGCCGGATGCCCTTCCTGTCACCAATGCAGAGTTTTGGTCAGCGGATATATTCTCAGCGTGCCCAGGGAGAGAAATATCTGCCTCTACCACAGCCTCCTGATTGTGAGGCAAGAGCTCCACCTCTAGGCCACCGTACCACTCAGATATATTCTCTGCATGTTCACTGTAATATGGAATCCCACATCAAAATTGCTTTAGAAAAGCGTCTAGTAAATGTAACAGGAGAAAAAAAATTGAAGAATTGATTAGTGTCTTAAGAATGGAATATAAAATTGATTTTAACATCAATGGCATTGCCAGGGTCTGATATTTTAGCATTTGTTGACAAGGAATGGTATATGGTGCTGGCTGGCTAGCGACTCTAGATACCACATAGTTTTAAAAAACTGCTGGCCTCTTCCAGAGATAGACTTAGAAGTTGCCTTTCTGGCTGTAATCCTCAGAATAACAAGGAATGAGAGCAGATGTCTTGGCTGGCCTTGTGACTCAGGCCTTCTGCCCAAAAACCTGGAAGAATTGGAGCCAGTGGGACAAAGCTGCCAGGGAAAGTATAGGCAAGAAGCATCAGGGATGTTTTATTACTTTGCAGCACTGTTGGGCTCAGCTGTTTGTTAATGGTCTTTGTTCCTCTATGTCTTTGTATGTTTGTTTGCTGTTGAATAGTTGTTACATGCAGATAAATCTAGGAAGCAAGAACTCAGTTCACATCCCTTATTTCCCAAGAACCCTCTTAATTGTATTTTTGAAAAATAAAAGTCCGTTAGTTGTTGATTATAGTATATTGTATTATATTATATTACTACATTACATTACTAGTTATGTTGTATTACAAGTATTACAATGAATACTACTATTGAATAATAACAACAGAGTTGGGAGGGATCTTGAAGGTCTTCTAGTCCAACCCCCTACCCAGGCAGGAAACCCTATACCATTTCAGACAAATGTTTGTTCAATCTCTTCTTAAAAATCTTCAGTGTTGGAGCATTCACAATTTCGGGAGGCAAGTCGTTCCACTGGTTAATTGTTCTAACTGTCGGGAAATTTCTCCTTAGTTCTAAGTTGCTTCTCTCCTTGATTATTTCCACCCACTGCTTCTTGTCCTGCCCTCAGGTGCTTTGGAGAATAGCTCAACAGCCTCTTCTTTGTGGAAGCCCTTGAGATATTGGAACACTGCTGTCATGATACCCCTAGTCCTCAGCCCTGGGGAATTTGTGTGTTTTCTACTATCACACATTCCAAAGCCACATGGACATTATCCCCTTTGAAAGGGAGAGTCAGGAACCATTTTCATAAAAGCCTAATTATGTTCTGCGCTATTCAGATTCTAAGAAAAGAGGGGGGCATTTTCCCACAAGTAGTAGCAGCATAACTACTTCCCTGGGTAAATACATCTTCAGTCATTTGGCAGAACAGATGCACACAGATTAACTGGAGTTCAGGTAGAGGGTTTAAGGTTTGGCCAACTTCAGGGTTGACAAGGAGTGGATCCCGGAAGAGATCAGATAGGCTTGCGTGTTCAGGACAGTTACCTGGCTAAAGAACTGTTACTTAGGTAATCTGTGTAGTGATTTTTAATGTTTGACTATGAAGTGGGGGAGGAACAGAAGATAATCTTCTGGACATCCTGGATCTCCAACTTATCCACTAGATGACATTCATCATCATCATCATCACCAACACCATCATCATCAGTCATCCAAGGAGGACACCTCAGTTGGCCTATTCATAAGTATAAGCACCACCGCAGGAAAGCAGTAGCCCCCAAACCTTGTGGAATTGGAAGACTACCAACAGTTTCTCTCAAGATAAATGAGCTGGTGAGTTTGATTCTGATTGAAGAAAGTACTGAGGGTATTTCAGTATGAAGCTATTTTCAACTTTAGAGATAATCACCAGCATCTTAAATTGCACTCAGAAGTTAATTGGAAGCCAGTGCAGGGTATAATGATATATTAATAACAGCAATTGCCAAGCAATGAGCCAGCAGCTGCATTGTGAACTAATTGAATCTGTTGGGTGGTCTTCAAGAACAGCCTCACGTCAAGCACATTGCAGTAATCCAGACTCAGGACGATGTGTGCAGGAATTACTCTCCTGTGCCAGGTGTTGTGCCTTGGAACTGGCCTAGATAATCTGCTTTTAAAGTGCCTGAATCATAGTATTGTAGCAGGAAGGGAGCAAGCCTACAGGGTTTGGTCAACTCTTAACTTCTTCCTACACCATTCTTACTTACACTGCATTCTGTCATAACCCAGACTGAATAAAGTTTCTTTAAAACAAAGCAAAAACAATCACAACTAACTGTCCAAAGCATTTTCAAGAGTCTTCTCCAATACCAAAGTTCAAAAGCATCAACAGACTCCTGCTTCTTTAGAGTCCAGCTTTCACTTCCTTAAAGTGTCGCGGGAAAGTCATTCCCTGCATGAGTCCGATCTTTGTATGTACAGACACATTGCAATATCTGAATATCTTCCAGTACCTTTATTGCTCTCTTAAGCAAGTTCTAATCTATAGCATCCTTCTTTAGTGTTGGTTCTTTTAATTGTTGATATTCAATAATACTGATGCAGCTAAGGAAACTATAGCTTGTTTCATTCATGGCATGGTGTACTATGAACACAACTTCATGGAGACATGGCAGGAAAAAATATGTTGCTAGAGCATGTTTATACCGAAATCTTTGTGGTAGCAACAAGCCAAAAGAGAGGGGGGTGGAATTCATTCTTTTGCCTGTTATTTCATTAAGGTGCCCTCACTCCCAAAAAGTTCAGGTTTGCTTCAGGAAAACAATATAGCTCTGTACTGTAAATCCTGGTAAGATATTTTAGAGTTCTTACTGTAGGTCTAAGTCCCAGGATTCCCTTTTATTATATTTTGATAATTTTGTTAGTTATTAGTTTTTAGTTCCTTTATAGGAGAGAAGAATGATGGTTAGGAAAATATTTTACTATAGGCATTATATAATTGTGCATGACATTGGATATTTTAATCCTTTTCTAAAAATTTTAGGACTTAAAGCAAGCAATAAAATGTACTGGCTGGAGATAAAGTACTTTGCACAATGTATAATTAATCTAATTCACTACCACTGGAATCATAATTATTAGTCACGCAGTTGGTGTTAGTTTTGTCACTTGAAAGGGCTGAAGCAATTTATGAAGAATGAGTCCATTGGCTAGAACCTGTAAGAACTAAATGTGAAAGGGAAGAAGTGAAGGAAGACTGCTAGCTTCTTGCTTATATAGCTAATCATATTCGAAAACCGAATGCAAGGCTAAATGGATCTTTGTTCCAATCCAAAATCTAGTTGTGCCAACTATAAAATTATAAAACATATGAACAATGAAATGTGGAAATAATTTTCGGTTCTCCTTCCAAAAGAAATTGAATGTAGGTGACATAAAAAGAGATCTATGTCAGTGGTGTGTTTTCTCCCTGAATTACACGTTCTTTTCCCATGTTGCAGTTTTCTACTTGAGGCTTCTTTGTTTAAAATATTCATTCCACACCTAGAACTACTGTAGTTCTTTATGATCAGCCTATTTTATATATAATATGCATGAATGGGCCACTTAATTCTCTGGCAAATTACCTTTGCAAATTATTTAAATCATAACCTTAACAATAATTCCAGTATGATGCAAAATAATGGAATGGAAATACAGTGAAGTAGGGTTTCATTTTTTCCTTATAAGATATGCATGGTTATCTACTAAGATAATATTCTGGCTGTTTTTGCTGTTGTTTTTTGTTGACCTGAATAAAGAGTTGGGGCCACTGTTACTTTCCCAGATAAAAACTTAAAAACGTTTTGCCTAACTCTTGCTGGCTTCAGTTGATGGGAATGAGACGCTAGCAGTTGTTTTCCTACCTTTTCCTTTTTTGTTGTCTAATTGGGCAAAATTACCACTTCAGTCCTTGGTCTGGCTTTTAGTTTGTTTTTAAAACCAGAATAATGAGGAAGCCTAGAATCCTGCAGAACCTTGACTATGTTTAACCGCCTTGTCCTTGCAAATTTCTCCCAGCAAATTATATCAGTTGAGAGAGCAGTAACTTAGAAATGTCATATTTGCCTCCTTTCCTTTTCATTAAACTATTCCAGGTGAATCCTTCACCTCCTTGATGTATAGAGTGATCTAAATCAGGGGTCTTCAACCTTGGCAAGTTTAAGCCTGGCGGAATCAACTCCCAGAATTCTCCAGCCAGCTAAGCTGGCTGGAGAATTCTGGGAGTTGAAGTCTGCCAGGCTTAAAGTTGCCAAGGTTGAAGACCCCTGATCTAAATCACTGTTAGACCTTTGAGGCATTCCAGTCAACAAGCATGCCTGTGTTTACTGTCTCTATCTTTATTGTAAGGTTGCAATAACAGAATCTTGCAGGTCTGAAAGACAACCCCCCCCTCCTTCACTTTTATACGCCCCAAAACTAGGGAGGGTCCCTTCTGCAATAATTTTGCTCTCTCTCCTCCATAGGGGAGGATTACACATTTTATCATACCACTGTATAAATTGCGGCTCTTCCTCCTGTCTCCCAAGGTCCTTCCCATATACCATTACAGTCATTCAGCAGTTCCTTGAGCAGACTTGTAGGAAATGTCTAAATCGGGGGGGGGGGAGTCAAACTCAAGGCCTGGGGGCCAGATCCAGCCCACAGGGTGCTTAGCTATGGTCCGTGAGGCCCCCCTGGAAACAGCAAAGGACCAGCCCGCGATGCCTTTGCCAGCAAAAATGGAGCTTGGGAGGGCTGCATGTGGCCCTTGAGAACTCCGTTTCTGTTGGCAGAGGGTTGCAGGAGGCCGTCGCAGCTGAAAAGAGAGCTCGGGAGCCTGTTTTTGCTGGCAGAGCGCTTGGACCACCACAGGTGCCCCACGATAATGAGTAACGTCATGTTGGCCATGCCCACCCTGACCACGCCAGCCCTCTGAGGTTAAACACAGCCCTGATGCAGCCCTCAATGAAATCCAATTTGACACTCCTGGTCTAAATCATTTTCCCTTCCACAAATGATGGTGGATTTTAGGAATTCAGCAAGGCAACACTCCTTTATCTTCAGAGAAAAGGAAGGTGCATTGCTGGAAAACAGGACATCAACTATATAATTCAGTTTAGTAGTGGAAGTTCCACTTCCCATATGTCTATGGAGATTCTCAATCATGCAGGTCCGGGCGTGGGGTATCTCCAGACTTGGCAACTTTAAAATTTGTGGGCTTCAACTCCCAGAATCCCTCATGGGTAATTTGGGGAGTTGAAGTCTACAAGTCTTAAAAGGTGCCAGGTTTGGAGACTCCTTATCCAGGTCATAGTTGTCCCAAAGGTGCTTTTTCCAAAGGCAATTCAGTTCTGAACTGAACAAATTTATTGGATGAGAAATGAAACATTTTCAAAGAGGAAAAAACCCCAAGAAAATACCATTGCCTTTTGGATAAAAGCACCTTTGCTACTCCATAAGATGCCTATTTCCCTGCACCCAGAAATCACGTTGTCAAAATTCAGGAGCAAAAAGGCTGGTTTCCAGTGGTACAATTTGTGGGGTTCTTTTTGCAAAAGTAAAAATAGAAATGGAAATGTGGAAGGCAAACTTTGTTCCACCTTTAAACCCTGTACTCTCCTCATCAAGTACATAGAATTTTTAAGGAAAAATAATTCATGTTTATTCCAATAGCCTTTATTTGTTCTGTCTTCTTCCTGGAGGTGATTAACATTCAACATAAAGAAAAGGGTAAGGTTGAACTGTACCTATATTTGGAAGTGGAGATGAAACAACCAAATAAAAATCATTATTATTAGTTTTGGGTTGGTGAGTTTATCTGCCGCCTTTAAATAACAACTTTGTTCATTTTCCAGTAAGGAATAATATTCAAACAGTTTTCTTACCTCTTGGATTTTTTTAATGGCAGTTATTAGTTTTAATTTAGGGAGGGGAATTGTTTTATAGAATAAACGTTTTAGAAGCTTTTCCAGCATAAATGTTTAATGTAGAGTAGCTCCTACTCCCCCCCAGAATCAAGCCCTAAGATTTAGTGTGAATTTGGGATTTGGGCCTTTGGGGGAAAGGGCTAGTTTTAAAGTTATTATTCATGCTGGCTAGAGGGAGTCCACATATCTTAAAATTGCCAGGCTTAAAAAACTGCTCTAGAGAAGTTAGGCATTTATAAAAATGAAGTCAACATAATCATTATTTTAAGAGAAATTTACTTTAAAAATTGCAAATTAATTTGGAAAATGAGTAATTTGAACAGTTCACGTGATAAGGAGGCTACTGTCTAGACAGGTCCATCCCATAATAAATCTGTCAGTCTCAAAGATGCCAACGCATAGAAATGTGTTTAGTTTAGCTTTATATTGCAGCTTTAATTCTGTAACAGATTACTTACAGGAACACAGAAGAACAATACAAGAGCATTTTTGGCATCTCAAAGTGCATTTTTTTTTTTGGCTGGCTTGCTAAATAACTCTTAATTTTCTGCCTTCCTTGCAGGGGGAATGTTCCCAAAAGTGCCATGACATCTTTGTGCTGGAAACGGTCTGCGTGGCTTGGTTTTCTTTCGAGTTCCTCTTGCGCTCTATCCAGGCGGAGAGCAAGTGTGCCTTTCTGAAGACACCGCTCAACATTATAGACATTTTGGCCATCTTGCCTTTCTACATCTCTTTGATCGTAGATATGGCTTCTCCCAAAACTAGCAACAAGCCTGGGGGTGGAGGAAACAAGTACCTGGAGAGAATGGGGCTGGTGCTACGCACCCTGAGAGCCCTTCGCATCCTCTACGTCATGCGCCTGGCAAGGCACTCCCTGGGGCTGCAGACACTGGGACTCACTGTGCGCCGCTGCACCCGGGAATTTGGACTACTCCTCCTTTTTCTTTGCGTTGCTATGGCACTCTTTTCGCCCCTCGTCTACTTGGCGGAAAACGAAATGGGCGCCAAGCATGAATTCACCAGTGTTCCCAGCAGCTACTGGTGGGCTGTGATATCCATGACAACTGTCGGCTATGGTGACATGGTGCCTCGCAGCATTCCAGGGCAGGTTGTGGCCCTAAGCAGTATCTTGAGCGGCATCCTATTGATGGCTTTTCCGGTCACTTCCATTTTCCACACTTTCTCGCGCTCGTACATTGAGCTTAGGGAAGAACAGCAGCGTACTGCTAATAGGCAACCTCACGAACTAGAAGAAAGCAACAACTTTGCACAAGACAGCAGCTCTCAGGAAGAAGAGTCCTCTTCTTCGCGGGGCAGTAATGGAGCAGCGATTCCCGCTGAAATGGCACAAGGCGCTAAGAATTGCTGACGCAAAGGACATTGGAATCTTGGGGAACAGGAGAGGAAAAGTGGACGGAGGCCTCTTTGTGTCCTAAAGCAGAGGCCTCCAAACTTGGCAACTTTAAAACCAGTGGATTTCAGCTCCCAGAATTCCCCAGCCAGCATAGGAGTGGAAGTGCACAAGTCTTGGAGACCTCCATCTTAAAGTAACCAAACTGCTTAGATCTCCTTTTGCAACCAGAAAGGCTGCCTTTTGAGCAGCGGCTTATGCGTTCCATCATAGTGCTGAAGACTGGCTGGCTTTAATGTTAAAGTCCTTTAGAATTTCAGAGACTCTCCAGCACTAACAATGCTGCTAATTGTGCTTTTCAAGGTAATTTTCAAACTTGTTTCTGTTGTATGTATGTGGGAAGAAATAACACAGCTAAGGTAGTTTTAAAAAGTATCCAGATTCAGGCAGGTCTTGTTCCAGTCATTCTGCATAGAGCTAGAGAAACTGATAAGATTGCCCAGCAGTAGTTTCTCCCTAGCTGTATTCATCCCTAATGGATTCATGTTGCAGTTGTACATCATGAAGTATGCATAGAGGTTAAAAAGGGGATTTGCTTTATGGGTATGAAGACTTTTTGGAATTAATTGCAAAGCCAATCCCTGTGTTGCCCATGGTTTATTTTTTTTCCCTTCAGTAAAAAGGCCTGCTTTAGTTCTTTATGCATTATTGCTACTGGCCACAGGAAGCTTTGCACTTTGGCTTAGATCAGGGGTAGGCAACTGAGGCCCCTTTACGGCTTGTGGACTTCAACTCCCAGAATTCCTGAACCAGCATGATTGACTGAGGAATTCTGGGATTTGAAGTCCAAAGCTCATAAAGGGGGCCATAGTTGTCCACCCCTGGCTTAGATGGTATTTCCTTTGCTCAGATTTAAATTATTCTGCTTAGATTTTTTTTTCCATGTCTGATCCATTGGTACTAAAACCATGATATTTTTAAAATGGAAGAAGACACTTCTGAGGCATTTATAGCTAGCTGGCTTTAAACTAAATAGCAAAATTGAGCTTTCATTTTATTCTAATGACTATAATGTGCAGTGTTAGGTTAAAAAACTGTTCTTGCTCTTGTCTTTCTAAAATAATAATAAATTAATGCAATCAATAATAAAAAGAATTGTATTGGCCTGGAGTTGAATGTGGGACAAATTGCAGAACATCGTTAAATTAGCCCTGGCCATTGCAAAGATGCACAATAAAGGAGGAAGCACAAAGCATTTGCACTTAATTTCCTCTGTATTTGCAACAACAGTTTTGTTCCGTGCGGCATGTGGGAGTTACAAAACATGAGATAAAAGCTTTTGGTTTTGATGGATTTTGACCCTGCAAATCTTTTCCTCATAGTTAAAAATGACTTCTCCACTATGTCGAAAATAACCGCACAAGAGTCACAGTGAGCAGTATTTTTAAAGTAGATTTTGCTACCCAAAGGCAGGAGCCTTTTACAGTAATTAGGATTTGTGGTGAATTCCAACTCCTGGATCTAAGCAAAAATTAAGAGCCTTACCCCTTTTGAAAATAGAGGGTCTTAGTGCTGGAGGTACTACCGGTAGTAGTAAAGCTGAAGCCTATTTACTTTTCCATTTGTATTGATTCTTGGTCTGCAAGATTGTGATGACGCTGGGAGTTTATGCAGTCTTGTTTTGTGTGGTTGAGCTATATTAAACATGTCATCTGTTGGCAAGCAACATTGTAAAAAAAAAAAAAAAGGTTAATTTCTGTTTCCTCATTCTTATTTGTTCCAGTTTATTTTGAAAATAAGAAAGGAAAATAAAATTACTTTGTGGCACATCATGTAAAACTAGTTTTCTTTTACCTATGGAAGCCATTTCACATGTAAATTATTTGTTTTCCGTGTGCAGCCCAAGTTCTTGTTATGTTCATTTAATATGTAGAAATGTACTATACATAACTCACAATTTTTCACATGGAAAAGTGTTTTTGAGCTCATGCTGGAGTCAGAAAAAACCAGGAAAGATAGGAGAAACTAAGCTCACACTACAGAAAGAAAGCCCCATTCCTACTTTTAGAAGTGCGAAAAATTAACAGTATAACTTGTTCCATTTTCTTGAGGTATATTAAAATAATACGATTAATTTGGAACTAATCTCTCTTCTAGCTTCAACATAAGAAGTTTAGCAAATAATAACCACTTCTACAAACCATTTCAGCTCCCTATAAGTAATGTAAAAGAACGTGTATGTAACCATCTTTGCTCCTGTTGATTTCAGAATTCTGAGTAGGAATGCTTTAATGCCAAGCAATGCTCCACTTAAAATACTATTTGTCCTGCAGGAAAAACAACCCACCTATCTTCATTCAATACAAAAAGGAAGTTTACATACATAACTAACACTCCTCCTACATGTGTTCTACTATCCCCCCCAAATGCATTAAAACTATCTGATCCTCATGTATTAGCGCCTCATTAACAATTGTAAAGCTCTGTACTTCTTGCAATCAAATTTATTTATCAAATTTACATAGCCTCCCATCTCACAGTGACTCTGGATAGCATAAAACTATTCAATAAAATTATATAAAACCATCATGATCTAAAAGCATTGCTAAGTAGTTGTTACAAAAACACGGAATATTATAAAAACAGAACTAAAGAAGAAAAATAATAGTGGGATGTTAGTAACGGAGCATTTTCACAAGTTCACCAGTCCTTTGGGGTCTTTAAGCCTGCTGGCACAACCAGGTCTTGAGAAACATGCAACAGCTCTGGGCAACAAAGTATATGAAATGTTTTAACTTATATGCCAAAACGTATAAACTTGCAGTGTTTGGCTGTCACTGATGGATCAGAAGAGATCTATTGGAACAGGTCAAAGATCTATTCAGAAAGTTGTCATCCAGAGATCTGGTTCTGAATGAATAGGGTATATAATAAGTGCATATATTAACATCAACATTTATTATTAGATAATCGTGGAGAAATAAACTCTGTTCGTTATCAAAATGCATGATTTTAAAGTATTAAATTATTAAAAATACCAGTTTTAGAAGACTGGCCATTGAGTATAAATGAGATGCTGTGCTGGAAATGAGTATGCTACTGAATTTCTTACGCAGTGGTGCACAATCAGTCCTGAACACAATAAATAGCCTTGCTTCAATATCATAAACTCAATGAACTTTGTAAAGTTTTCCTGTATGGATATGTGAGTTAACAAATGTTTTCTTTTTCAAGTTCAGTATACTTTTGGAGGAGGAAGCCAGGCTAGTTGAACCCACACAACAGCAGTATTTCTTCTGTTACATTTGAAAAGAACAACAAATAATGTATTTGTGTATAACTTTTTATTTTATTTTATTTAAAAAAAAATCAAACTGATCCTTAAGGAGTGCAATTGGATTTTTCCATACATTCAACATATAGCTAAAATATACAAAAGTTCTTACAGATTTTTTTTTTAGGAAATAGCTTCCTAATTACTGAGGTGCTCTTTGGATACTCTTACAGATGTATCAGAGCTGCTGCTTGACGAAGAGTTTACCTGTGAGTAGGAGAAGGCTTAAGTGAGTGATGGACAACCTATGTCCTATGATGAAATATGGCCTCTTAGCATCTTGAGAACGTTTGAAATTTGATGGCAAAATAGGCAGTTTTCAGGGACGTGGGTCATCCATTCTTCCCCCCTTCCCCCCCAAAAAAGCTAAGAGATAATTGATTATCCGGCATCACTAGAAGGCATGCTGCCCTTCTCTAGTTGATAAGGAGAGCTCCACCATTGTCTAATTAAAGATTGGCCACTTATGGTTTAAATCAGGGGTGTCCAACCTTGGCAACTTTTAAGACATGTGGAATTTAACTCCCAGAATTCATGCTGGCAGGGGACTTCTCAGAGTTGGAAGTCCACAAGTCTTAAGTTGCCAAGATTGGACACCTTTGGTTTAAAGGTTCAAGTCAAGGCAATAGAAGTTTCATGGGAAAAACCCAGGCAATTGGCTCTCTTCGATGCGATGGATAGTTATGATTCCCTGGGAATCAATTTATGTTGATCCTAAAACTATGTGGGAAGTGTTAAAATGGCCCTTTTCTTAAATACGTGGCTATCTGGAGTTCAGGAGTGAGGGACCCACATAGTTAAATACTGCACAAGTGCGTAAACTTCTCTGGTGACATTTGTAGTTCTGTTGTGATGTTCTGAGCGTACATTTTAATATTGACAGCAGAAGTAAAGAATCTGTAGACAGTAACTCATCTTTTAAAAAAAGCAGGATTGCGTGTGGAATATTATTAATTTTACCTTCAATAACACTTGCTAAAAAAAGAGGTATTTATATATATATATTCAGGCTACACTAACATAATAGTTTAATCCCGTATCTCTTCTCAAAAGACATTGGGAAAGAAAAGAATATTACCCCATACAAAAATAAAAGCATTGCAAGTTTAATAAGTTCTGTTGTATGAGTAGAAATACAATCCCCGCTGCAGCAGCACGCCAGGAAAAACTAGGATGAAAATGTATAATTTAAAAGACTGCCACCCTGTTCTAACACAGTTAGAACGCTTGTGAAAAAGAGAGCAATGCAACATTCACATTCAGCCATGCCACATAAAATCAGCTTGGTAAGGGCACTTCAGGCACCAAGGAATAAGCAGCGAAGCCAATCAACAGCGCACGTCTATTCAACTACAACATTTCACACCAAGCCCTCATTAAAGCAGCTTTCCTGAGGTTTTATTTATTTGCCAGCCAGGCAAGAGAGACCTCCACTAAAGCGATAGCCAATCAATATATTGCCTCATCCTTGTCTTATCTTGATTTTTTTTTTTGCTGTTTAAGGGAGGGTACCTGGGCATTCAGAATTGCCATAGTGACACGCTTGTCCCTCAGACCCAAAATATAGAAGCGGACACACAGCTAGATCAGATGTGCAAGTGGAAGGGATTAAAGCAAAGCTTCTGATAGATTCCTACTCTTGCAAAGATAGGATTTTGATGTCTTCAGGTCATCCCAGATTTGAAAGAGAGACAACTGGATGAAGCAAGGAGGAGACCCAGCTGAAGAGTTCTGGTCAGACGTGAATACCTTTTTTTGGATAGTTGAGGGGAATCAAGGTAACAGTTGAATCAGCATTTCATAAAATGCCCCTCCAGGTAGCATATATCTAACAACAAAAGCACATATAGTATATTTTATGGCTAAGAGAAGAGAGTGGTTCCTGAATCACTGTAGAATGCATATATATCTCATAACTATGGAAGAAAATTTGCCTTGACAAGTTAGTCAAGGAATTTTAAAAACAATACAAGCGATGTTTTTCTTGCAGCCCAATCAAATCTCAGAATAGGCTTACATAAGTCTGGTGGACTCATTTTATAGAACCTCCAGTTTCTTTACTCTTATAAATGTACCTGCCTAAGTGCTTTTTCATTCTCTCCTTTCAGTTACTGGCTATGGCACTGCTAAAATGAAGCAATTTTCAAAACTCAGAATTACTACCATACTTTTCAGTAGCCCCACTTCTTCCCAAACATAAAATGACATTTGGTATTCAATATTTAGAAAAATATCACACACACACATTTTCTTGTAAAAAAAGGTTTGCCATATTATCCAACACTAAAGTATTGCTCTCTCTTCTCTATTCTAGTCTAGTAAACCATCTCTTGCACAGAGAGTAGGTTACTCAGATAATGTCTTTAGCTTAAAAAGCAGCGCTTATTGTAGTAGATCTGTGCAACTCAAGGGTGTAACTTTTAAGAATGCCATTGTGCTCACGCTGCAGGAACAAGATTTACATAACAAAGTGGCTTTCCCACCAAACAAAAATACAGGAACAGAATGCAAATAATGCCTAAACTAAACACTGATTTTCGTTCAAGCTCATCCTCTTTAATTTTAAATCCTTTATAGATTCTGTTAGTAATTTCTTCAGTGTGTTGAAATTACTCATCCTTCTGAGCTCTCTGAAGACTTACTGTGCATTGGTCTGTTCTGTTTGGCTGTAGTAGCATTTGTATCAAAATCACTAATCACTTTGATGTACTTATACATCACACTGACCCAGCAGTGTGCGCATATATATTTAACACAGTTGCGCAAAATTTATTCCTTGACATTATTCACTAAACCATCTCTTCTTATTATCAACTCTTACCATCTTACCAAGTGTGGTCTACCACATTAAAAAAACAACAGGTTCTGCACTTTCATCTAAGGAATGTAAAATATTCCAAATACGTAGCCCATATGCATATAAATAGGTAAATGCTTCAGACAAAATACTCCAACTTTTATGACTGACCTTTGAAAAAATAGCATTGAGAACATTAACAACCAGCCCTTGGGATACACACATTTGTCCGTGCACAGATATTTTAGAGAATCGAGAAGAACAGAAGAACATAAAAGAAAACCCCTCACTGCAATCCCAAACAAGACAAACCCATTTCAATAGAGATGCAACCCAATGAAAGAAGAGGAAAAAGTGCCAGAAGAAGTGTCCATGTAGGTATGCATCTTTGATTCTTCTAGTTCCTCAGAAACACAGTAGGTACAAACGGAGCGGAAGCTAAGGCTGGCTTCCAGCCTCTTCTACATCTCCGTGAATAATCATTTCCATCCTGTGCCTTAAAGTGCCTTTGTGCTGGCTGGATGTGATGAATGTGGAACAGGTTTCTGTGGGTAACAGCTGAAGAAGTAAACCTGCAGAAGGATGGCCATGTCTACAAAAACCTGGAGAAGTCCACACACCGAGAACTGGAATGGAGCTTGATTCAGGAGGAAATACACCGTCTTGAAGGTGTCACCGCTGGTCCACATTAGCACCATCTTTACGCTTAAAAGGGAGAGAAAAACAAATCAAAAAGAGGGGAAAAAAGCAGTAATAGAAGTATCCACTGACACAGATTTTGCAATTCTGCTAATGCCGGGCTGTCAAACTCCCGTCCTACGGGCCGGATGCGTCATGTGCTGACCACACCCGTGCCCGGTTTAGCAAAAGGGAAACAAGTCCCAACATGTCACGTGATGCTGCTGTGACAACGTGAGTTTGACACCCCTGTGCTAATGGCAAAGCAAAGGTGTCCTTTTCATGAAGAATGAAAGTATTACAATGTTTATCCAAATAACTATCAAGGCCAATATGGGACATGAAACAAACTACAAATCACTGTCATCAATGTTCAAATATAAAGAATAATAAAACTTTTTTGAAATGCCATTGTAATGAGGATAACATACAGGGAATATCTTTAGCCTGCTCTTCTGCAAAGTAATGTCACAAACCTATCAAGTTCACCCAGATCAGGCCATAGAACGTCATTTGACACACAGCCAAATGTGTCTTTCAAGGCTAGATTCATTTACACACACACACAATTCAGATACATCTCTTAAGATTTTTTTTTTAAAGGTACCCACATAAACAGATGTACTTAACTTTGAGCCAGCTTAAAAGGTGCAGTGCTGCTGTCTACAGACATGCTCGCAAGTGTTCCTTAAGTCATGCAGTACTTCATATTTTATAAATGGGTAAAAGAAGTCTGACAACTTGCTGAAGGCTAAAAAAGGGAATGACCTAGTTCAGCCTATACCTTGTCTTAAGAAGAAAGTTCTGGACAAGGCTTTTTTTTTTTTATGCCCATGAATAAAATCTCTCCGCTCTACTTTGGTAAACTGTGTTTTAATTGGTCATGATAGTAAATGAGGAATGCAATTTACCAGGGCTCCTCATTTTATACGAACCAAGAGATAGGGGTTCCAACTTCAAAATAAACCAGGATATTAAAGCTACATTTAAAACCCTGAGTTAGTTTTAGACTGTGCGTGAAAACCTGTTTGTTCTGACTATGCAGCCAATGCGTTGTGTTTAGGAAATCAACCGAACCATTCTGGATGAATGAATCGTGGAACATCTTGATTGATTCAGCTTAGCGATGTTTCAGGCGGGTCCTGCAGGATGAATAGAGCAAGCTTGGGACAGCTTGCTCCTCTGTACCCTCTACCTTTGCATGGTTTGGGCAGCAAATCTTCCCTGTCCTTAGCGACCACGCTTGAATTCAAAGGTGGCATAACCAAAATGTCTTCTCCTTTGATCCTCCCACCCAACACGTTTCTTCTCCGGTATCTCTGCTTAGCTACTGCCACCAATGACCTTGCTGTCTTCCACCAGATAACATCTATGCCAAGATCTAGCCTACTTGTTCTGGATCCATGCCTAAAATGAACATTTTGCTCAGGATGTGGACCACCTGAATCTTCCTGTTTTAGGCAAGTCCCTTTTGAACATTTTCTATGATTTCAAAGCTAGACACCCCTTCCACAAATGGAAAATTAAGCTAATTAGAGGTTTCCCAATTTAATGGCAGCATTTAAACAAGGAGAGTGCGCATGGGAAGCACCTGGACACAAAGTATGTCCTGTGCTGCCAGATAATCAGATTTTGTGGAAACAAAGAAATAAAGCAAATATGCCAAATTATATAATTAACTCTATTAAAAAAAGAGGAAAGAATATATAACGTTTTCCAAGCCATTGTTTTCTAGTTTAAAGCACAGTAAAAAAACATTTCTCATCACATAATACTAAAATGAAAGCAATGTTAAATAGCTCTTATCATTTAAATGCTAAATGTTTTCATTAATGCATTATATATAGCAACTCAAAGGCACTGACAGCTTTTAAGTGACTTTGTCTTAGTACATTACAAATGCATCATCTTTTAAATGGAAATTATAGGGAATGCCCACTAAAAGCTTCAGAGCTGTTAGAACTTAAAAATACATTGTGCATCATGTACAAAATATAACTGAAAACCGTGAGCATTTCAGGTCCTATTTACAATTTATGATGTGCAAGCATGAGCATGACTGAATTCAGAAATTCTTATCCAACCACCGAAATAAGAAAGAAAGCCAGAGATACAGGTTAGAAAGGATAAACTTTATATTAAGACCCAAAAATGTCTTTAAAATTGATGAAAAAGAAGTGTACAATCTTCAATATTATCATTTAAGAATAAGCTTCATTATGCAATGTGGTTAGGACTTACTGAAAATTGAAGGTAGCAAAAATATGTGTTGTATTTGTGAATTACCAAAATCTGATGACTGAGACTAAAAATCTTTCTTCTACAAGAGAGATGAATATTTACTATTTACTAAGATGCTGCATCCCTAAGGACAATGTTCAAAAATTCAAGTAGTTTAAATAAAATATATTTTAGAGCAGGCTAAATTAATTAAACATAGATTTCCCCTAAATGAAATTAGTTTTTTGGCAATGCAACTTGATTTCAATGGGACTTGAATTCAACTAACCTCCTCACATAATTCAATCCACTATCCGTTGAAAGTTACCTATGCATACATACACTTCATTTGGTCCTCCTGATAATTCATGTGGATTGGAAATAAATATTCCAAGAATCAGCTGCCTATCTGGGCAAACTATCCCCAGTAATTTAGAGAAGGGTTGAAATGTTGAGGAGAAAGTTTGTATCTAGCTATATCATCAGCCAGAGGTTCCCAAACTTTCTAGATTCTAGAGTCACCAATATTTTCACAAGCCCAAAGTTTGCCAGAAACAGCTTCACAAAGATATGATGTTGCAAATGGATGTGTCAAACTCAGCTTTGCCAAAAAACAGAAAGTATCCTGCACAGGAACCATGGTACACAAATGACAACTTTAAGGTTCCATTATCCAGGAAACAATAAATTTCAAGATGACTGTGTATGTCCATGAATTCCCCAAATTTCCCAAAGAGGGAAATGGTTGAAATTTTGGAATGTCTTCTGCATGACTGGGAACCAAGGCAGCAATTTGTACATGAGATCTTATTTGATTTTTGTCTAAAGAAAGATTGCTGTTGTGTCTGCCTAGAACATTCTCCAGCACTCAGGGTATGTGAAACTGCAACAAGGAACACTATAGATACTAATGAAGCTTTTATACATCCATAAACACCGGGAATGAAACAGCAGGATTAAAGATAATTGTTAATGAACTAATCTTCTTTTAAAGAAACACAAAACTAAATAATTTAGTGCAGCGTTTGGGTACCATTTCCTATGGATCCAATCCTACACTTTCACACGAAGCAGTTACAAAACTGAAAGTTGTTGTTTTTGGTTAATGACAACCCCTCTAAATAAACAAGGGAAATTGCAAACAGTACTCTTTCTTATAACCATGAAGTGTTTTCTTTTATTTTAAAAAAAATGTTTCCCCCCTATATTTATGCACAAAAGGCTTAGGACCAATATCCCAAAAGCATAAATTGTTAAGCATTGCTTTATTCTGCATCTATAGTTCTACAATATGATGAAGTTAGATTCTGACTATGGATAAAACCCATGACACGAACATTTCTGCTTTGTGTACGCTCCCATTTTAAGATGTTATTGTCTGATCACTGCAACATCCTCTAAGCCAGAGGTCTCCAACCTTGGCAACTTTAAGACTTGTGGACTTCAACTCTCAGAATTCTCCAGCCAGCTCTGCTGGCTGGAGAATTCTGGGAGTTGAAGTCCACAAGTCTTAAAGTTGCCAAGGTTGGAGACCTCTGCTCTAAGCCCTCCTAATTCAAAATAATGGAACTTTTGCATATGCCTAAGGAAATCAAGTTAACTTTCTGCAATCAGAAAGAACTGGAAAAAAAATAATAACGTGGCTTTCTGCAAAGGCTGAACATCTGCTCAGACTCACTCTTACTTCTAAGGGACAGAAGAGGGGGGAAAAACAGACCGAAAGCCCCAACTTGCAGGAAGCTAGAAGCAACACACAATCTGCCTGGAAGCAAGAAAGCAAGCCAAATGCGTGGCCAGATAGGAATTTTATTACACAAAGATTATTTCCCCCATTTTGAACAGCTGCTCCACAAAACAGTCCTCCTCTCCATTAATAAATAAAGGGGGAGATATGTAGCAGGGTTGTAAGTCTGTGGGGGGGGAAATCCAAAAGTGTTTTGAAGAATTAAAAATATGCTAAGAAGGGTCTGTGTTCTGGGCTGACCAAGTTCATGTCACTTTTCCCCCCCATGTCTTTTATAAAAGACATGACACTAATGTAGCATGGAAATTCATAGACCAACCTGAAATAGGATTATGTCCCAAACGCTCCCAAGTGAATTTTATTAATCATTCATGAATGGCAGAGTATATAAATAGTGAAACGAAAGATAAAAAGTAAAGGCTGAATTGTCCAGGTATGCATTTAGTGGTCATAAAATTCCAAAGAGTAGAAGCAAAAATAATGCTTGTGCAACACTGAAGACAAATGGAAAAAAAGATTCACAAACCACAGGCAGCTGTGACTGCAATCAAAGCACTGCCCTTTGTTCACAGCCGTTGTGTCGCACATAACAAAAAGGCAGGGCTTCCTTTGTGTGGTTGCAGCTACCATCTTGCCTTCTTGACCCTACCATGCAGAGACACAAACGGAAATTTCTAACAGCCTTGTTCAACAGAAACCTAAGTAAAGTACTCAAATATTGTATGAACACTTAGAACTATATTTTCATAGCAGTCTAACCTGTATATGTAGTCCTTGACCTACAACCACAATTGAGCAATTGCTTCCTGTTGTTAAGTGATAAATTTTTAAGTGATTTTTTTTTGCCCCATTTTTACAACATTTCTTGCCTTGGTTGTTAAGTGAATCAATGCAGTTGTCAACTAAAAAATTAGTCTTTTTAGTTGCCAGCAGAAAGGGAGTGGGGAAAGTAGTGTATTCCTTAAATGCTTCAGGTAATTGCTAGGCAGCCGAAGCTGTTGGCGCACAAGATTATTACTGGAGAGCATGATTGATGACTCTTGGCTATGGATGTGTCCCATTGGAGAATATACATCCAGGGGGTGGGGGGAAGACCAGGGTCAAGGATGAAAGGAATGATTGATGTGTCTTAGAGTCTGCTGCACCCAGGTAACGCCAACATGGTGACTCCTAATAAATCAATTTTTTTTTACTCTAAGATGCGGCTAGAGACTTATGATTTGAATAGGGCTGGTTTGTCGGAGCCCTGTTCGGTTAGTAATCCAGTTGTTAAGTGAATCTGGCTTTTCCCATTGACTTTGCTTGTCAAAAGGTCACAAAAGGGGGATCACATGACCCTGGGACACAGCAACCGTCATAAATATGAACCAGCTGCCAAGCATCTGAATTCTGATCACACGATCATGGGGTTGCTGGAAAGGTTGTGTCTGTGAAAACGGTCATAAGTCACTTTTTTCAGTTGTAACTTTGTAACCGTTGTAACTTTGAGCAGCCACTAAAAAAACTGTTGTAAGTCGAGGTCTACCTATAGCATATGTACCAATGCTATGCACACTTTGAAGGTGGTTTGAAAGAATGGCTGGTTTTAATCACCCTGTAATTTTTCTTTGCTGCTGTTTTAAGGAGTGAATCCTTTGATGTGAAAGCAGATCCATTTTTTTCAGACTTCTATAGTTTAGAAGCCAAAAAAAATGACAGCTCGGCAAGTCCAAAATCAGTTTTTTCTATATCTTTTTTAAGAATGCAAGCCCTAATATACCCTAATCACAACACTGTGATCTTCCCATTATAGCTAATGTTTCTATTATGAGCACATTTTCTGCAAATCTTTTAAGAACCATCACCTAAATGACCCAGCGGGGCGGGGTGGGCAGAGTGTCATCCAAAACCAGGGGCGCCAATTAGGAAATGCTGCCGGCTCCAGGATAATCAGGAAAACAAATCCGTATTAGGCAGAAATCAGATCTATAAAATACTGAAACGTTCTGCAATATGGCTAGTTAAAAGTAGCAAGAGGCTCAAGGGGAGCATCCAATTTTTGCGACAATACACAAGCCAGAGAAAACAAAAGGAGCCGTAGCTGGAGTGGAAGAAATGCTATGGCCAGAGGCTCAAGCAACAAAAATAGCATTTCCATGCGATGTAACTTGCTCCCGTTGATATCCAATGTCAAACCTGCCCCTCTAATATAAGTGCCTTATAGCGGAGCATTTAAAAGTTTCAACACGAGGGGGGCAAAAAGAGAAATGCAAAGGATTTAATGGCAGTAATTACACGCAAAACAGGAAAAATATTACAGGTAGTCTTCGACTTACAATCTTTCCATTATGACCAACCCCCAAAAAGGGGACTAATGGCTTGAATCTGAAGTTCTAACACCCCCCCCCTTCCCCAGCAGTCACATGACCGCACTTTGGGCACTCAACAACACTACCACATTCATGATCATTTGCAGCATCCCAAGTTCACTTGAGCGTGTTTTACGAGATTTTTGCCAAAAACTTTCCAATTTACGGCAAAATTGGACCACGGTGAACAATGGATTTGCATGAAGACTGCAGCATTCCTTTTATGACTGCTCCAAAAATGGTTTTAAAATCAGGTTGGTCACACGATTGACCTGTTTTACAACCATCATAACTTGTGACCATAATGGCCAGGGTCCATTACGGTGGTAAGTCAAGGATCACCTGTATTTTGTTAGCCTGGGACTCTGCTCTGGTGGTTTCTCTAGATTTTCAGATGCTGGCAATGACAAGAAGTTTGTGCATACAACTTCAGTGCCAGGCTGAAAATCAACCTGATCTGGCAAAAATTAACCCTTCCAGAGCAGATTACTAATGAATTTAGCTTACTAGAGTAAAGTGTAGCCTGAGGCCCCAAGGGGCAAAGCAAAACTGGGCGATTTGGGACCAGTCACCATCTCTCAGTTCACCCCACCTCACAGAGTTATTGTGGGGAAAACAGGAGGAAGAAAGTGTGTTGGATATGTTAGCCACCTTGAGCTATTTTAAAAATAATAAAGGCAGGAAATGAATGAATGAATGAATGGTGAGTTAGTGAGTGAGTCTGTCTGTTTGTCTGATTCCAGAAAAATCAAAATTATTTTCCACCTATGTTGAAAAGTAATACAGTATTAAAACCCACCAAACAATTGTGAGAAGCAATAGTGACAGGGAATGTATCGATTTTAATTTTTAGTGCAGTAAATATAGATAAATGTAAGCCATGAAAACAAAAGCTTTTTTGGGGTCCTCCATCATTTGTAAAAGTGGTAAGAGGTCGTTACAGGAAAAAAAAAGTTTTAAAAACATTGCTACGCCACAATAGTGCTATATTTGTTGGCTCTATATTTAAAAAAGTTAAACCATTGGCAACTGGGCCAAAGTTTGTTAATCTGAGATGTTTCGTTACTCATCCAAGTAACTTCATCAGTCAAAAATAAAAATAAAATAAAACATTAAGCAGGGAGTCAGAGAATCGTTGGAATATACTAACTCTTGTCACACCAACTGCAGGGGTTTCTTCCCAAAATATATTTCAATATGTTAATGAAGACTCAATCATCCAGGCCAAACGTATCTAAAAAGGGTTAAGATAGAAGATGGGTATGTTCCCCATCATCCTTGGCCAACCCAATTCTCTCTTCAGATTTTACTTCAAAGTCCTCTTCTAGCCAAGATACCTGTCTGAGGCCCAACATATGAGAAGGATTCCTATTTAGAACTCTGTTTCATCTACTTGCTGAAAGATTATTTTATTTATCATCCAACAGAGCTACAAACTCTTTGACTGTTTCAGAAAAGATTACCTATTGCATCACGCACACAGCCATTCTGTAAACTTCATGACAAATTCAGAACACTAAATTTACAGGGTAAACTTAAAAAAAAAAAATCCTAGGAAGTTAAAGTGCAAAGTTAAGCAAAAATAAATGTTTCCAATTCAGATTTCTAAGGCTAGGATAAAGGTAACTGACTTTTACAATATAAACTGTGAAATTAACCATTTCAAAACATACATGATTCTTCCATCCTTATCTCCTTCTCTCACACAATCTCTTTCTTCCTCAGGTGGTTCATTAAAACAGCGTGGGTAATATCTAACTGTGGAAAGTATTCTTTTATTAGTCTCCCTCCTGAACATTTTAGTCCATTATAAGATTCCCAGCAGAAATTTCTCCATTATTAGATTCATCCGTCTATGGTCTGGAGCTGCTTATGCCAGCTTTCTCTCCTGAACAAGGATTTTTGTTGTTAATTGCTCAACTTTTTGCTTAGCTATTTCTTGACGTTTCTGGGGAGTCATTTCTGAGAAATGGAGAAACACACAAGGTAGAGAATCAGATCCCGGAGGTATACAGTAATTTCTCTTAAAAGCCCAGTAAGTACGCCACATGCCTGCTCATACTTTTTTTTTTTTTTTTTTAGTTGTTTCTATGGTACAGTTGAACAAGAACGTAATCAAATCACAGAAACACACATTTTCCAGCAAGAGGCTATCAGCCTTGTTGACCACAAAATTAAATTTTGGAGGATTTTAGATTACTTCAAACATGTGCTCTAAAAATAGGTCCAGGCCTCTACTACCTAAACGACAAGTAAAATTTCAGAAAAGGAAAATGGGAGGGTGGTATTGGGATAGCTGCCTCCAAAGCACAGGTGTCTGAAAACTGGAGGTGATACTGTTAATTTCATCCTCCTGGAAAAATACAGATAACCCTGGCTTACTGTCCACTCGTTTAGCGACCGTTTGAAGTGGCAACCGCATTAAACGAGTGGTACTTACAACTGGCCTTTGAAGTTCTGGCTGTCACAGCATCCTTGCAGGAATGTGGTTACCATGAAGCACTTGGAGACTGGTTCACAAGAGAGTTGCAACATCCCAAGGTCATGTGATCACCCAATGCCACTTCTCTGCCGGCTTCCCACAAGCGAAGTCACTGGGGAAGCCAGCAGGGAAGATTACCTTGGTAAGTCGCCCCTGGCCTTCCTGAACACACACTCTACCACGCCACACCCCACCCTTGCTTTTCTGCACATCCCTGGCCTCTCTCCACCTCCCCCAATTTATGCAGGGCCGGAACTGGCCCTCCCAGGCCTCTCACATTACCCCTAAACTCTTTAAAGAGGACTCCTTCTCCTCACCACTTAAAAACATGCTGGGATTAAAACAGCAACCAACGGAGGGGATTTGTCATTGCTAAACAATGCTGTCATGTGACATTGTGCTTTATGACTGCATTGCTTAGGGATGGCAATACCAGCCCCCATTGCCATTCCCATCTGAGGACTACCTATAATACTAAAATATTCAGAATAGAGCAATAATCTAACTCAGTGGCTCCCAACTTTTTGGGCGCCAGGAACTGGTTCCGCAGAGAGAGGTTTTTCTGTGGACTGGAGAGGGCGTGGTTTCATGTGCTGCCTGCATCCCACGGATGGGGGGCGTCTTTGTTTGTGTGGACAGGTTTCTGGCATGCCATGGACTGGTGCTGGTCCATGGACCAGGGGTTGGGGACCCCGGATCTAACTCAGCGACTCCTAATCCTTTGGGCACCAGGGGCTGTTTCCATAGAGGACCATTTTTCTGTGGACTTGGAGGGGTGGGTGTTTCACACTCCTGAACCCTATGCATCTGTAGATGGGACTTCTCTCACTTGCAGGGCCCGGTTCCTGGCAGGCTGTAGAGCAGTGCCAGTCCACAGCTCAGGGGCTGGGGACCTCTGATCTAACTGAAGGGGGCACTTTGCACTCTCATTGAAGGTTGCAGATCTAATAATTACATAAGTGGGGGAAAGCATTTATTACATCTCATTTATTTACCAGGAATAAGCAGCCTCACGGCGAGGTGAAATCTCCTTTCTTTGAGGAATTAAAAGTGATTTAGACCGGGGTCGCCAACCTTTTGGACCTCAGGGACCACCAAACTCATAATTTTAAATCCCAGGGACCACTAACCAGTTCTGTGGGCATGGCCTAATTTGTGGGTGTGGCTTGGTGGTCATGTGGCTGGCTGGGCATGGCTAGTATGTAAATATTATAAATATTTATATAAATATTGAATTTTTGATAAAAAAAATCAACCTTTACCCAAATTCAGGCAAAGCAGGCAGGCAGATTGAGTTGCTCACAGAATCACCAGTGATCTATCTATCTGCCATCGGCTATCTCAGTCTGTCGTATAAAATTTGCTTGCCCTGAGTTTGCACTGAATAATAGAGCCTTCAGTCCTAAGGCAGGTTGGGCTGTGCTTAAAAGCAGAGCTGAGGATCTAAAGACTAGCTAGAAAGCAAGAAATTCAAGCATTTCCCACTTCCTAGCAAATCTAAATCTCCCGGCACAGCAGAACAGCTGATGGTCGGAAGAAAAAAAACAGGACAAATAGCAAATTAGCAGGCAAGTTTGCCAGGTAAGAAGTGAGTGGGCGGGGAGGGTTCCCGCGGGCCATGTGGGTAGCGCAGCCTTGTGTTCTCACGCAGCCTGGATTAATTGCTTTGGGGAGGTGCTCTGGGGGTGACATTTCTCTGAGGCCCACCAAAATTTTCTCATGGACCACCAGTGGGCCGTGGCCCACCAGTTGGCGACTGCTGATTTAGACAATATAAATCTGATCAAATGTCAGGGGGATAGATGTGATGCCCTCTCTCCCAGTTTAGCATCCGAACTCTAGTCTCTGTGTGCAAAGAGAGAATTAGGAAGCAGAGCTGCTCCATTCCTTCAATATTGAAAAAAAAAAAACCTTGAGATCTTTGCACTGATGACGATGATGTATTGAGGCAGAGCAGAAAACTGTTCCTCTGAATTCTGTGTGCATTGGACAATTTCACCAGGAAGCTACTTTGGCAGAAACACCAATTTGTCTATCCACTTATCTTATTCAGCCACATTCAAAAACAATTTTACATTCAATCCACACAATTTATGCAGCGGAGACAGCGGAGACATAATTCTTACAATGTAAACACTGCAGTCAAAAAAACCTTGATCCAAATAATAAAGGTGAATTTTAAAAATGTAATTCTGATTATTTAATAAGGCAGCTTTCACATTTCATAAATCTGCCTTAATTTTCCCTACACTGGCTTCATTTCTAGGTCTGTATAATTAGGAGCCCTGCTGAATAGAATGGATGTCCTTCAGAAAACACATTTCAGGGGAATGAAAAATTATTTGTATAGCAAACAGAACCAAGAGCCATTTATCTCTCTATCAAATTTATATAGTTGCCCATTTCACCATAGGCATTGGGAAGCACACAACAAACAGATCAAACCACATATAAAAATTAACAAATATAAATATTTATATATAAAGATCATTTATACACACACACACACACACACAGGGAGAGAGAGAGAGAGAGAGAGAGAGAGAGAGAGAGAGAGACGAACCCAATACACAAGCCTGATGATGGCAGATGAGATTCTGCTGAAACGTCGCTACAACTTTAAAAGCACAACTATAATGACATGGGAAAATACCCAAACAAAGCTGAATACCATACATACATACATACATACATACATACATACATACATACATACATACAACCAGGAATAAGACTAGCCAGCTCAGCAACAAAGCCATCTAAGCATCTCTTTGGTTCCCTGGGAAAATAACACAACCAGGTTTTGAGAACCATTTTTTAGACAAACATTTTCAATCCATCAATGTGTATGATGAAAAAGCAAATGTAGTAGTAAAAACATGTTTCAAAGAAGGGTGGATTTTCAAGTGAATAAATATTCCATCATCTGGAATCAAGCTTGAGGTTGGCCTTGCCTGTTGCTGGGAATTTTTCCAACTTTCCAACTTTAATACACAGGCCTGGTATTTACCTGGTGGCTTCCTATCCTCTACAAAACTGTGATTCAACCCAGTTTAGTTTTTTAGTTTAATGAAGATCAGTTAGATCAGGAGTGTCAAACTCAAGGCCCGTGGGCTGGCCCAGGCCTGCAGGGTGCTTAGATCTGCCCTGTGGGCCCAGCCTGGAAACAGCAAAGGACTGGCCCGTGGTACCTCTGCCATCAAAAATGGAGCTCGGGGGAGGGGGGGCACGCACGCCCCTCCATGCCCTATTTTCGGCCACAATGGCCTCCTGCAGCCCTCTGCCAGTGAAAACAGAGCTCAGGGGGACATGAAATGTTTCCCCTTTTGCATTTGAGCATGCAAGAAGGGGCAGGAAAGGAGAAAGGGAAAGAGGAAATACAAAGAAAAATAAAAAGAAGGAAAGATGGGAGAGCAAGGAAGGAAAAGAAGGAAAGTGGGGAAGGAAGAAGAAAGGAGAACAAAGGAGGGAGGAAGGAAGGAAGGAAGGAAGGAAGGGAGGAAGGAAGGAAGGAAGGAAGGAAGGAAGGAAGGAAGGAAGGAAGGAAGGAAGGAAGGAAGGAAGGAAGGAAGGGAGGAAGGAAGGAAGATAGATTATAATGAGAGGGAGGGAGGGTCTCAGGGAAGTCCTGCCTTAGCACTTAGCCACCACAGGTGCCCTCGACATGAGTCCCGTGTCACGCCCGCCCTGACCACGCCCACCCCGGCCACGCCCACCCCGGCCACGCCCAGGTCAAACATAACCCTTATGTGGCCCTCTATGAAATCGAGTTTGACACCCGAGTTAGATGCTTCTACCTAGCCAAGTAGAAAAAAAAATAAACTCCATATAGAGAAATAGGGATAGATAACATTCTAACATAAATCAATAATTAAGTTTAAAAAACAACAACAAAGATCAGGTTATTTATGCTGGGGTCCTCAACTCCAGGCTGCAGTCCACTACTGGGCCACAGACTGTTCAAAACCGAGCCGCCAAAAGTGGCCACTTGCATGCAGAGCAGACAGGCAAACACATGCGCATAGCTCCATTTATGCAAGCAGCAGGCATTAATATTCGCCCCTTACGCAAATGAAGCTATGTGTGCAGTCACCCACTGCTTGCGTAGAACCATTTCCTCCCCTTCCCCCGGTCCACAAAGCTGGAAAGGTTAGGGACTGCAGATTCATGCAATTCTCCTCTTGGTATAGATGAGAATGCACATTAAATCCACATTTCTGTCACTTTCACCAGGATACAGGATAACAGAAACAGCAGACATTGCAGAAGAACAACTGATGAAGTATAGAAAGAAACCAAGTAATCAAAAAAATAAACTAGATAGGAAAATTGATATCCTAAGAGTTGATGAGTACAGTAATATCCAGAATGGGTTTGTATAACAACAAAGGAACATATTTTTTTTCCTGAAAGAAGTGATATGTCAAGAAAATGCATACGCTGCTAAATTAAACAGAAGTGAAATCTGAAAAACAGTTGAAAGAATTACAAATGCCGCTTGTTCACAAACAAATTATGGAATCTGAGAAGAAATTTAAAACAAAGTAAAGAAGTCCCCAGACTGGGGGTGAAAGTTGGAATGTTCACTGAATGTCCCTCTTAGTAAAAGATTTAGTGCTCCAGAAATAAAGGCTAATGAACCTGCTTTGCCAAGCATTTTTGTAATAACCACTTTATTCTCTCTACAAGTTCGCCAGTGGAATATGGTAATGGAATATTTGGAGTGCTGGCCAATTCTGATAGTCGAGCCTGAATTTAGCAATAAAGAAATAGCTGGATCTTCTAATAATCTCAGTGTGGATTGCAAAAGAAATACACAATTTTTAATCAACTCTATTTCAGTTGTCTTGAATAACATGCATAGATACCTTTTATTTTTAATCCTGCCGAAACCTGAGAAAAAAACAAAAGTATATTTCAAAAGAAAGATGGGCAGGGACATGTAGACCAGTGATGGATAACCTATGACACATGTGTCACTCGTGACACGCTGAGGCACTTTGACTGACACGCCTGTTGGTGTGGGGAAAACCTGCACATTTAGAGGCTGCCTGTGCTCTGCTCCAATCCCTGCTCCCTGCTTGTTGCGTGGAGGCATGGTGTCACCGCTGCCGCAAGATCTTTGCAGCAGAGAACCAGTTTTAACCGCCATAAACTGAGGTTTGTCAGTTTCATTACCTCAGGAACGCTACAGGAGGAAAGGAGATCCATGAGGTTCACAGCCCTGTAAGGTGGCCTTCCGATCCCCACATCCTGCACCTGCAGCCCTGAGACCAGGGAGACGAGTTTCACAGCCCTGTGTGATCACCCCAGCCCAGTCCGTCATAAACCAAATTATTGATATTTCTTGAAGTGACACACGACCCGAGGAAGGCTACACTTTTTCCCGATTTTCGACACACCAAGCTGAAAAGCTTAGCCATCACTGCCATAGACACTAAGAAAGAATGAAACCAGCACCATCTGTTGCTCATTTTCTTAGCAATATTTTCAATAGTCTCTAATCTAATGGGGGGGCTGGTGAGACGGGAAGCGGAGTCCCTAAGCCAGCGGTCTCCCCCACCCCCACCCCCCGGAGCGGCGCTTTTGCCCGAAAAAGCCCAAGGGGGGTTTTGGCGGAGTAAAACAAACTCTTTTTTGGGGATGTGGGGCTCGCCGTCGCACCATCGTAATCAGTCGATTTTTACCTGTTGGTGAAACAGGAACCAAATGGGGGGAGTTGCAATACTTCATGTGACGACAATGCATCATCGTGAATTTGACACCCCTGGTTTAGATGATCATAAAGAGCAGATTTGCAGTACCTGCTCTAAAATTAAGGACAGGAGGGAAAATGCATGAAATTAAAGAACCTAGTGAGAATGTAACTGCAACCAAAAATTCAGGAAGGTATTGATGCAACCCATTCCCAAACTTCTAATTAGCAGTTTTATGAAAAGAGCTAATTTTTTTAAAAAAATTACCTTTTTATTCTTTTAAAATCTGAGTCTGTCCAACTTGCACCTAAAAATATGGAATTCCTGAATGAGCAAGTAATAAGAGTCTCCTTCGAGGCCAATCCTGGGATTGCTGGGCAACACTTAGGAGTTCTAAATTCAAAGCTCATTCCGGCATGCCGATGTGTAACCCTTCGGAATAGGAATTTCTTATGTCACTTTGCAGCAATCCGTCTGGCGTTTCAGCAGCACTGATAATCTCAAGAGCCAGCAAGATGTCCAGTCCCATCTATCAGAAAAATCCATTAAGTGGGACTGGGAAAGAAAGAAAGAAGAGCTCCAATGTTATTTTGGGAACTCTGGTATGAAGCAGAAACTGTATCTCCCGAGTAAAAGGATGACCTAATACAAGAGATTTGTTTCAGCTAACTTTGGGACAGGGGCAGAGATGTCGTGCCTGACTCTTTAGCAACGGACCATAGAGAAAGACGATCCTCGGTCATATCCGCAAAGCAAATACAGCATCATCTTGGAATGTGCTCAGGGCTGATAGACTTAGCTTTTTAATAAAATTAAGGACAGATTTGTGTAACTGAAAACTACCAAGAATCTCAGAGACATCTGCCACAGCAGTTAAGTACTTATCAAATTTAATGATTGGCGTATGGGCTTTCCTTTTCAGGAGGTTCCTGAGGCATTCATAAAATTAGCAGCTCTTCATGTAGGATGAAACCCACCTTCATGTAGGGGCTCCTTAGGAGAAATCTTGTTTCAAAGGATCATAAAGGGAACTACAAGAATTCTGACCCTCAGTTGTGTTCAGACGTAGTATTCAGCAGGTTCTGACCAGTTCTAGAGAACCGGTAGCGGAAATTTTGAGTAGTTCGGAGAACCGGCAGATACCATCACTGACTGGCCCTGCTCCCATCTATTCTCTGCCTCCCGAGTCCTAGCTGATTGGCTGGGTCTTCTTTAGTTGCCCTGCACAGGAGAACGGAGATGGAAAGCAGGTTCGTGGGGTGGGGAGGGAATGGGATTTTGCAGTATCCTTCCCCTGCCATGCCCACCAAGCCACGCCCACAGAACCGGTAGTAAAAAAAGTCGAATCCCACCACTGGTTGTGTTATTTGTATTTCAGACAATACAGCTTTCCCACCCACACTGCCTTGAACACATGGGGTTCTGCTATTAGAAATGGAAGCTATAGATCGGGGTTCTCCAATCCCAGGCCGTGGCCCAACTCCAAGCCTTAAGCTGTTCAAAAATGGGCCGCGGAAGTGGCAGGTGAGTGTGCATACTCCATTTACATGAGTGCTGGGCATCTGTGATCTCGTGCAAATGAAATTGTACGTGCACACACATGCCTGCCATTCACACAGAACCATTAAGGCGCTGCTACTATGAAAATATTGCAAGCTATTCATTACTCAGCGCAGAAGTATTGGTTCAAACAGTTAAATTTTTACAGAATGCAAAAGCAATGCCGCTTCTGAATAAAGCCCATGACTAGGTGGAAATCAAACACTGTACACTTAATTTGAGACCATGCTGCACATTAAGAAAAATCCATGAGTTGTGCATTTCAAAATTCAAAGACAATTTAGAATGCCAAAGCAGCAATAATCTACCATTTAATTAGAGATTAATCTTGTCTGGGGAACCATTTTAGGAAATGGAAGAGCACACCCAAACTCATAATTATCAACAAAGATTAATTTAATACTGTTGTCTTGCAAATCCCTTAAGAAAATGCAGTATATTAAGTTCTTTATTTAACTGGGACATCTTGTCAGTAGTTCACGCTGTTTTACATTAATGATTTTAAGACCTCTGTTTATATATATATAAACTTGTTCCTTAACTGTTCCCTTCTCCTGGCAGCTCTGCGCGTGCGTACACTGGGAACAGGCCCCAGCTGTTCTTCTGCCCCACTGATCTCTGATTCCAAAGGCAGCTGATAACTGTTAAAAAGATGGCCTTGGTCCCATCTCTGCCTCCGGGCCGGACGCAGAGCACCTCGTCACCTGGAGCCTCTTCCCAGACGGCTCCAGGACTGGCCCATGTTCCTCTGCAACTTCCTCACTGTCCGAGACTGTCTTTCCAGCTCTGCACTGGCATGTTCCTGGCAGGCCACTAGCAACACATTCGTTCTTAAGAATTATATTTAAATATATGAAAGTATATTTTCAAAAATTGTTCAGAGTTTTTTTTTTTTCTGCAGAAGATAGGAGAAATTCAATAGCATGGAAATTTCTATTGGACAGTAGAGGAAAATACATACTATTAAAAGTGATATGAATGAAGGAAAACAGTCTGTCTCAGGAGAGGCTGGACTCTCCTTCCTCCAGGGATGTTTGGACAGAGCCAAGATCACAATTGGTATAATGGTAGATTCCTTCACTGGCCAGAGGATTCCGTTAGATTATCTCTAAGGTCCTTTCTGGGATCCCATCATCTCCAAGTATAACTTAGCTACTTACAAGAATCTGAATCAGGTATTTTAATATGTAGTAATATCCTTCCTTAATCTAACTATCCTAACTTGGCATATGAAGCATAAGGGGTATCTAAAACTCAATAAATGTAGTTTCTTTACCTATTTTTTATGGGCCATTGACAACAAACTGTTTCCACTGAGTCCTTTGTAATACTAAATCCCGTAGAATGGTTACCAAGATAAGCAGTACCTTCTTTGGTGGAAGTGCAAGCCATATGTTCACTATGGCCAATGGTCAGCAAAGCAAAGATCTTTTTAAGGGTGCATTTATGATGGAAGGACCTCCAAAGAGGGAGGGAGGGAGGGAGGAAGGAAGCTTCAAAATTGATTTTTTTTCTTAGTACTAAAATAAAGATAGTATTAAAATCTTCCTTATGCATGGTTCATCTGCTTTTGTATGGAACCTATTGAATAGCTGAAGTCCATTCAACAGCACCAGCATAATATTTACTGGGAAGGAGGGATTTGCACACTTTTCCAGTTCTTTTAAATAATATAGTTAAAGTGGTTAAAAAAACTCCTTCATCTTGCGTTAACCATTGTATTCTACAAATTATATAGTTCAGCTCATATTTGTTATTACAGGTGTGTATTTTCAAGCTGAAGAATCTCCTAACATAAACCAAAATGCATTTGAAAAGTATTTACTAAGCAGCAGAAAAATTATCTCTACACAAAACAACCCCAATGACATGAAAAATAAAGGCTCACTTTAAGCAGTGTCTAAAACTTATACTTTAAGCACTTATGAATTGCTAATTTTGTTTCTGTGTGCTTGTTCAATCATTTTTATTTTTAAATATTTTAAAAAGTAAATCAGTTTACTGATAGTATGGGAAGTTTTAACATGCTGTCTCACCTTGCAAGGATCAAGTTTATTCTGTATGCCTACATCAAAAGCTTAGATTTATTTACTGAATTAAATCCCATATCAGAATTCCTTATAGAGACAGAGTTGCCAGATTCCACACCGACAGCCAATTATCCATAGTCTTAACAAATAATTGCTTGAGTGCTGCATTTTAATGCTAAAAAAAAAAAAAAAGAATTCTTATTCCAAATGCTTTCCTCTGTGCTATATAGTCAAACAATGCTCCTGGGCTGACAATGATTTGGCTCACCAGGATCTCATTCGAAGTAACCTGGTGATAACCTAATTAAAAAGTCGGAAGAAAGAAATAGTTGCAGCAATACTGACCAAAGGCATTCAGGTCAAGATGGTAGACAAGGGAGCCATTGAAAGGCTATTAAATAAGGCCATGTGGATGACAGAGGCCAATATCAAAATCATGAGGTTTAACAAACAAGGGTGATGAAAGCGTTGATGGGCAGAAAAAGCAAAGCACAGGTTCAAAGCACACAGCGTAACTGTGGAAGCTGAGGATAATGTATTGATGAAAATGCAGGAAGGGGGAAATAAAGTTAAGAGATGTCAGCCTCGGGAGAAATGGAGTTTAAATGACGATTGTCACAATATGAGAACTACAGCAACTACACAATCCTGGAAAAGACAGCAATGTTTATTTACTGTGTTCTCCCAAGGTAGTCCAAGGAAACTTTTTGCCTTTGAATCCAAAGGGTTGAACAGCTCTTAATGTTAACATCAAAGAAGTCTGAAATGACATACTTATTTCCAGATTCTACAAATCAGACGCTATGGGCCTCATAAAGTCTAAATTTAACCCTCATTTAAATTAAATGCTCTTTTATAGTAAGAAAACGATGGCTGACATACTGGAATCTTGACTGGAAAGAACTTCAGTAATTATTTCTTCGATATGGCTAATGTGTAATTTTGAGAGATTGAGCATTTGGTAGCCAGTTATTAATGGTCACAGTTTATCATCAGTACATAGCAAAACAGGTTTTGCTTAACGTATCTTCAGGAAAAAAACGTGTGAATTGGGGGCGGATGGGCATGGCCAGGGTGGGCAGGGCCAGGGTGGGTGTGGCCAGCTTGACATCACTCATGTCAGAGCAGATGTGGTGGTCCGGACAGTGCTGGGGGGATCCTTCTACAGCCCTCTGCCAGTGAAAAAAATCTCTGTTTTCATTGGCAGAGGCACTACGGGTCAGTCTTTTGCTATTTCCAGGGTGGCCCTGTGGACCAAATCTAAGCACTCCGTGGGCTAAACTGCGGGCCTTAAATTTGACACTCCTGATCTATACTATAGAAAACAGCCATGCCATTATTATTTGTAATACATTTCACAAATGTATGTTCCTATCATAAATTTCATACATTCTCTGGAAGCTGTGAAAAAGGGAATTAACATATGGTGGAAAATTCTCAGCAAAATATTAAGCTCCTATGGTTTAATTTCTTGCTGTGGTCAATCACTAATTGGAATTTTTTTCCAAAAAAAAAAATCCTTATGTTATCCTTTAATCAAATTCCTAGCATTCAGGAATATTCCTTTCGAAACTTCTTAAGAATGCTATTAACAGAATAATCCTGTACGGTAGGTGAGGTGGAGAGAAAGCTCCAACAGTCTAACCCAATCATCAACATACATTGCAGCTTTGTCCCGAACTGATGAAAAGTAACAAGAACAATTGTAGTCCATAGATGTCAGCCCTTTAAGGTAGCTAAGTCAGGAAAGAGATCCTACCAGGATTACAGGAACCTTGCTTGATTGTTGTAGGGGTAAGAAAATTGTGAAAGGCTGATAGCATTTCTCTCTGCTCACTTTTAAATTAAGCAGAATCAAAGCAGGGTTATTTTGGAACACTTCCTCAAAATAACTTTCTCTGGTGTTTTTCCTCCCTTGACGGCTCACCAATCCCTTCATCAAGGTTAATTCCACATTCCTTTGAAACAGATGAGGGGTCTATTTAATGGGGAACAAGAAGATAAAATACACGCCAGATTTTTTTTTGAAATAAACAGTGAAATCTATTTATGAGGTTTCTAAAGAAATCTCTTTCTACCCCACTACGGTTGATGACATGTATTTTAAATAAATGGATTTTAAATAGAACTCCCCACTACAAAAAAAGGTTGAAGCTACAATGCTCTAAAACTGACACACTGTGTTCATATTATCATTCTTAATTTTAGAAGACATGCCATTTAGAATATACATTTCGTACCCCTATTTTGCAGTGCTGTAAAGAAAACAACGCTGGTATAGGCAGAGCTCTATCTTTCTTTTAAATAACAGCAGATCCAGAGGAAAAAAATAAATTAATTCAGTTCCCAATATATCATTAAGGAAGAGAAAGCGTAAGGTAACAAAGAACAGAATTCATGAAAGTGCAATTAAGATAGTATTGCAGTGGGCAAGCAGATTTGGCATCAAAACAGTAAGACAGAGGGTTGACAGTAAATGATTTTACTGCTCCCAGAGCTAAGTAGATTGAAAAAAGAATTCAGAAAGAAATTGTGCAGCTCACTCAGAGCTAAGAGCTCTGCCAAATTCAAAGAATGCCTCAGGCATCCATCCATGAGAGCTGAGCCTCAAAGTTTTTCTCTGATTGGAAAAAATCAAAATGGCAAAAAAGGGACCCTCCAAATGAGACCCAGAAAAAAAACAGAGCATCTTCAATGAAGTTCTTCTTAGAAGTAAATACAGTTAAATTCACAGCAGACAATTATACGGCACTTCTGTGCATACACGGGTAACACAACAAGAAAGGAAAGTCAGCAAGTTGAAACAAAGACATAGGTCAATTTGGCTTTTTATAAGATACCAGTTTTAAGAAAGCAACACATAGCCAGCATATGCCTTAAGAAGCAGGCCACACATCCAATAGGACATTGTACTAAATTGCAATTTGACTTTGAAAATGGAATTTATCGGCATTTTATGACACTAAGAGCAGAAGGATCTCTGTGGAAAGACAGATCACTATCGATGGTAAGCTCCATTATGGACATAAGGGGGAAAAATGTAGAGGGGAATGTTGGAATGTTGTATGGTCCCTGGGATCGCAAAAAGACAGGACCGAGCGACTGAACAGCAACAGGGATACAATTTATTCAAGCAACCTAATGATAATACCTGTCAATATATTAAAGCTACGTATACTTTGAAAGTTATTCAGAGGGGCTTTGGAACTTGGATAAACACAGCCCTCTCTGTAAAACTTGAAACCATTTGGCATAATTAAATGAACAACAAAGAATTAGCGCGTTCGCAAGACAACTTTGCTTTCCTTTTTTTTCTTTCAAAATGTGCAGGGCAAAATCGTAATTTTTATAACATGTCAATCAGTCTATATATGAATTTCCCAGCCTAGAGTATAAACCATTTCTCAAACAATGCTTACTTAAAAATGAAGAGGAAAAAAAGTTTAGGAGATCGTGATGCATCATTACATTCAAGCTTCTAGAAGATTCCAGCCACTGTATATAAAGCTCTGCTTACAACACAGAAGACAGTATATTTCCTAGTTTGGGAAATTCTTTAAGGTTGTATTGTACTATATATAATTACACCGACTCTTTTACACACACACACACACACACACACACACACACACACACACAGAGTCACATATACTCTGATCTAATATTACATTTTTCTGAATCTTCCTTGCCTCTCAATTTCGGTCTTACAATTCTTGCTTTACAAAAGGAGCTGCTTCTTCCAATTTTCTTCTACCAATATTCCCACAGTATTAGAGCTAAGACAGAATTATGGACATACCATATATGCTTGTGGATAAGGCAAGAATTTTAGGTTTCAAAATACACCCCCTAAATTGGACTTGTTTTAACCATGGGTGGGGTTTATCCACAAGTATAGGCGATAATGGTTTTTTTAATGTAGACATATATATTTGCAAATGAGCCAATCCATATTTAAGCTGACCCTTGAACTTTTAATAAAAAAACCATGAAAAGTAAACCACCTGTGGATAAATTCAGTTATGAAAAAATAAAACATGAAAATTTTGAGGGCTAACTTATCTGCACATGGCACCGTTTCCATAGTGTCTAGGCTACAAATCTGAAGGCTGGCTTAGCAGCAGAGGGACTTATCCACAGGCATATATTGTGTTATTGTACTGTTGTTTTTTAGTTGAAGAAATTCTGGGACTGTCACTTAGGCAAAGAAAACAACCACATGTCAAAAAAGGCAGAAATTATGGTACATGCATGCAATCTTACCTCATTCCTTCAGTTGACCTATTCTGATAATTACGGTAGAGCTGTGGGATACCCACCATGGCTTCAATGAAAACAGCAAGGAAACCCAGGCTTTCAACAAAGATACTGGAGTCAAGGGAAAGGTAAGTGACGCATCCTGTTACCCCAGTGAAAGCCAGAACGCACTGCACATAATCTGCAAACGTGTTCCAGTGCCAGAAAGAGTTCAAGTCAAAATCTGAAAAACAATGTTTATAAATAAATAAAAAAACAAAATGGACTGCTTTGCCACTTTATGCTTCCATAAAAAAGGAGAAGAATACAGGATTATTTGGAAAGTTTAAGGAAATTGTCATTAAAAAACACAAGCTGGCAAATAAACTGAGACCGTAATTTATACAATTAGATCACTGATAAATCATAATTTTATAACAATAGGGAGAGAAGGTGACATGGAAAAATAAATGCATAATGCAACTCAAGTTGAAAACTGCCTTTGTGAAATATTGTAGCGCAAGCGATTATATGAACCACGATCAGGAATATCATTTGTGGCAAAGTCTGAAGTTGTGAAGGGAGGAAAATAGACAACATTTGTCCTCCCAACAATGGTTGTATCACAAAAGCCGAGTTCTGTAAGAATCCAAAGCCGTCCATTCAGAGAACAACGAAGGACAACAAAATAGAATCCGGAGTCAAATTAAATGCGCACAAGGATCCAATGGCAATGGTCGTGCAACAAAGCACAATACTTCCTTCAAAAGTTTTTCACAGGATTCTGAGAATCTCAGGGTTGATTCAAATGAAGAACCTGCTATCTTCCCAATTTATTTATTCTATGTGAGAAAGAAAAAGCATATTCTCCTTGTCCTGATAATATTCATCACATTTCTGGGACTGGGACTTGGGGCAAGGTACAAATCAATATATCTATCAATTAAATGGGAAAATCTTCGGTCCCAGGGATGAGAGGCCTCACACTTTTCTTCAGCCATTAAATTATCAGTCGAGAATGACGGGCGCTATAGCCGTGGGCATTGAAGGTTTGGTATAATTTACTGCAACAAGGGTTGATTCTCTAGGGTAAAGGAAAAGCAAAAACATGTTGAAAACATTTCTTTCTAAGGCAGGTAGGTAAGTAGGTAGGTAAAGACATACAGAGATAGAAAGATATTGCTACTTTTTTCTTCTAATCTCCTGGAATCAGAGCAAGTGGCTGTATCTAACAGTCCTTCTCCATTCCTAGAAAAACTAAGTAGAGGTGGACCTGGTTGGAAGTTGAATGGGAGATCCCAAGCAAATCCCAGGTTTATTTTAAAAAAAATCAGAGAGAAAAACAAAGATAAATTGCTACCATATTGTGGCCAAGGAAAAACATGGATGTATCTATGCAGTCAAAGTTAACTTTTAGGCATTTGGGATGAAGATAACTTATTTAGATAAGCCTGACTTCTTTGAGCCACAAGGTAGATAGTGATTCACCATCTTCTGAATTTGCAAATTAAGTTAATTGGCTGAAATGGAAAGGCAAGGTCAGGGTGGCTCCCCTGACTTTGTCTTAACCAGAACAAACAGAGAAAAAGGAAAGGATCTGAGGCTGCATCAGCCTTATTGGAAGGCAGCAAAATTGTGTAAGACTTTTTTTTTTAATAGCAATCCTGACATTCCCTTGTTTGCATCTGCTGCAGCAGTAAAAAGCATTCTTCACCATTGCAAGCCATCTTATTCACCAACAGATAAGAAAGCTTTACTCTATTGCCAATTCCATCTCCCATCAAAATAACTGGGACATAAAACAATTCTCTGAGAACATTAAAAATAGAAGCCATTTATTATCCCTTCTCTATAAGCACTGCCTAGTTGAGATTAATTATATTTCAGCTATAATGAAAGCCTCCCCCCATAATAGACTGGTCCACAACTGTTAGCGGAGAGAATAAGCCAGACCCCAGTGTCTTTGCAAGATAAAACTGAGCCTGATCAGAAATCTGGGGGAGGATCAGCTTAATTCTGTCAATAATGTTTGAGAGCAGTGCCCAACTTGCACAAGATAGTCCTGTACTTGGGCTTTCCAAAAAGGAAATTATTCTAATGAAGAGAAAGACCAAGCATTACATACATTATTTTTAAAGAGAACAAGAGGCATTGAAATCCTATCCCCCAAACAGTACATTTAATCAACGATTAACGTTGCTCTTTGTCGCTTTATTCGGAGAGAAGAGATGATGAATCCTGTCTCCAGAGATAAATGGCAGGAGGATGCTTTATAGAGAGAGAATCATTTTTCAATTTATAGAATCATTTTTCAATTTATCACACCTAAACAATGTAGTATGTCATCAAAGCTTTGTGCTCTGAGGGATGCTTTCATTCAAAGGATTTACTTATTCAAATAGGACTCCCTTAGAAAATAAAGGGAAACTTAATTTAAATATGTATTATCTCCATGGTGTGAAGTTCACACTAAGGGAACAATCTTCTTCAATTAGTAATCTATTTCATTCAACTGGGCATAATGATCCATTTCTTCAGGTAATTGCAGAAATTCTCTCTCATTCTCATCTTAAATCTAACAGAAAATAAGTCTGTCAATCTCTCTCACACATATTCATTCTCATTCTCTCCCCCCCTCTGCCTCACACATACACACACACCACACACAAAACCAAAACAATGTTGATATTTCAAGATAGAATTAAGGATGATTTCTTCTGAGATTTTTAAATGGCAATGTGAAAGTAAAGGTCAATTACTTTATCAGGATCCAACTTTTCCATCTACATTTAAGTCATAAAATGTGATTAAATTAAGCTAGATAAGGTTAGATTAGGGCTCCTATGATAAAACTGAAGTTTTATCCTGTCTACCCCACTGAAGATTTAGAGCTCTAAAAGATTAGTAGAAAAGTCAAGGACATCTAACCCAAATACAGGATCTCATTTTTCTAGATTATCCCCCTACCCCCAAAAACTTCTTGAGGAATGTTTGAATTTTCATAGTTCAGAATTAATACATTATTCACCTATAAATAAGATAGCTGCAGGAGTCTTTTTTGTTTGGAATATTACAGGTTGAAGGCCATAAAACAGACTCTTATCCTGTTTTTTTTCTCTTTAAGAGACATAGGATCACTCAATTGGGAATGGATAATATCCATCTGAAGGATTATCAAATGTGATTTCTTTCTGGAAAAAAAATTATCTCCCACCATCCCATTAGCAAGTGGGACTGCCATTTGAAAATGAAATCTGAAGGAATAAACATCTGAAGAAAAAAAAGAAATTGGAAATTATGCTATCTTTCCTAATATAAATTGAAATAGTTTTGTCAAGTAAGAAATTTTAAGTGACCATTTTCCCCCTTGGAAAAAACTAAAGCCCGGCCTGATGTCTTATGTTAAACAAAACTTTAAGCCTTTTCATAAGTTAGCTCCTTACATCAAATATTGATGAGATTTTAAGGTAAAAAATAGGAAAAGATATAAAGCTACCTAAGAGCTTAACTGTGAACAATCTGCACTATTTATCTACCGCCACTAATGATCCAAATCTAATGCAGTTGCTCTGGTTTTCATCTTTTTCAGCTGTTATATAAAAAGAAGAATTTAATGTTAAGCTAGGTACACTCATGGAATGATCAATTGGTTGAGTAAAGAAAACTGATTATGTATGTGTCCCCATTTGTACAACAGAAAAGGTAATTTCATCAGGCTTTGGTTATCTGTCCAAATGGCGGTATGCAATCCTGTGTGCGGAGGAAATTCATTATCAAATTGGAGAAGGGATCAAAAGATAATTAAATGTAAGTAGTGCAACAGCAAAGACCTATTCAATTTTTTTGACAGATTTACATGATTAACATTTTATTTCTATACAGCTCATCCTCACGGAGGAACATGTTTCTGTTAGCAAAGGAATACAGGAATAAAATTGTAGCCAAGCAATAAAATTATGGCTAGAAATAACAATCAAATCAACAATTTTTAAAAACAACTGTAAAAAGATTTCATTAAAAAACAATACTGAAGGTCTAATTTTGGAGGATTTGTTATCCTATTAATGCTGAGGTAAACTGGCATGTTTTTCACTGCTGTCTAAAAATAGATATTGGGCGGGGCGTAGGAATGGGGAAGATTGGGGGGGGGCGGGTTCTTGAGAATCAATTCTATAATAAGTGTGGTATTATTGAGAAGTTCCAACAACCACTCTGTGAGTTAAACCGGGGCTCTCCAAATTTGGCAATTTTAAGACTTGTGGACTTCAACTCCTAGAATTCCTCAGCCAGTAGAAGTTCACAAGTCTTAAAATCGCCAAGTTTGGAGACTTCTGAGCTAAACCAACTTGCAGGAAATAGCAAAGGCTTCCCAGCCAATCTTAATGCAAGGAGCTGGAATGGCACTAGGTGCATCAATTTTTCAAATATTAAGCTTCAAAGTCTTATTTAATTTGCAGGAAACACATTTTTTTTCAATATAATTTACTACAGAAATAGCAAAGTGCCAACTCAGTCCACTATATGTTCCTCTGCACACCCTTCTGTAATTTTCAAAATTATCATCATGTCTGATATCACAGCAGCATGATATTCCCAAACATGATGGCCACAAACAATTCCTGACTTTTTAACTTTCAAACTAACCTGCTGAAAGCCGATTTCTGCCCTCTTAATATTGTTTTCATACCGTGTTAAGAATTATTTCTCTAAAGAAAGTACAATGCTGGGAAGTATAGAAAGAAAAAGAGGATGACCAGCAGGGGTGGGATTCTACCAGTTCGCACCTATTCGCTAGAACCGGTTGTTAACATTCTAAGCAGTTCGGAGAACCGGTTGTTAGAAGAAATTACTGGCCTAATCCTGTAAGGAAGGCAGGAAGGAAACATTCTGGTGTTGCTTACAGAAACTGTCTCTCTGTTAAACCTTATTACATTCTTGGCAGGACTAGACTTCCTATCTCTGGAACTTCTCTGGTGTTTTTTCCCCTCCTTTGCTGGTACTTTGCTAGTGTGGAGTGACCATTCAAAGTTACAATGGCACTGAAAAAAGTGACTTATGATCATTTTTCACACTTACGACTGTTGCAGCATCCCCACAGTCATGAGAGGCCAGGAGAGGAGATGTGTGCCTCGATGTGAGTGATATTGAGTTGGCCACACACCCAGCCAATAACATGACCACCAAGCCATGCCCACCACCTAAGCCACGCCCACAGAACTAGTTGTTAAACAATTTGAATCCCACCCCTGATGACCAGATATAAAAGACAAAATCCTGGACATAATCTAGCTATGATTGCCAGCAGACAACATGGAGCTTGAAATACCAAATCAATCAATGTTGTCATTTCTACAAATTCCTCTGGTTTTCATACAGATGTCCTCAGAAAGTAGGCCTTTGAAGTTAACTGGAAATAATAACTAAAAATAAAGATATTTCAAGACACTGCTGTTTTATAAGATGCCAGACTTCCTTTTAAGAAAGCAAAGGAAAATTTTACAAAGTTAAGATAAATGGAGTATGATGTTTAGTTGGCATCTGCAGGCATCGGCTTGCCTCATCTAAAAGCCACAGCGGTCTACATAATTCTTAGCTTTATTTAATCCTCATAATAACCATTTGAGGATAATTACTGATCCGATCTCAGTTAGAAAACGTCATGATTGAGTGTGGATTTAAATCTGGCTCCCCCAGCCTTAGCCCAAGTGATAAAAGGTAATTATCTTAACATTACAGTGGGGTTCAATATGAAAATATAAAAATAAATGTTTAACATGAAGAAAAGACCTCTCCATGTAGATCCCTCCCGTTTTATCAGATTTTTTTTAAAAAAAGCACCCTAGCTCCTGTAGCTTATTCTATGAATTATGTTCTGCCTTGTGCAAGCATATTGATGTCAACAAGTTCAGCACTCTTCACAGCAGGACCACTTGTCCTGTTTCTATAAAAGCTGGAGAATTAAGAAAAAAAATTGATGCCATCAAATAATTTTTAATCTGATAACAGTGCTAGGGGTCATGTACCCTCTGTTGCCAATGCAAAAATAACTGGGTAAATAGGAAAACTATATTTAAAAGGGTGGGAGATGGGATCAAGCCTAACTGATAACACAAACGAATGCCAAAAGTGTAACACCCACCACCTGATGTTACGTTAAATGTTTAACCAAATCCAAATTCTTCAAAATCAAATACACTAATTCTGAAAAATTACAGTATCATATGACAAGGCACTAAAATTAATCTAGGTTTATACATTTGCAACTATTTTCTTCGAATGAGGGAACAAAAATAATCCAGAAGATTTTGCACACATAGCCTTTATTGATTTGATAGCAAACAGAAAACAGTAAAAAAAAAAACCAAGGTAAGTTTAATGAGAAGAAAAACTAGAGTTTTCTTCATTTTACTGCTGCTTCAGCAATTCTTTGTCTGACATGTTTTTATTTTCAATGTTAACTATCTATCTTACACACACATGAAAACCTACAATTGCAATTTCCTAAAAAACAGCATGGCATTATAATGGTTATCTTTGCTTCTAATGTTCTTGAACCTGACTGTAAGACCCAATAGGACTCTAATGCTCAGACCCAAACAAGAATATGATAGAAATATTTACAATATTGTCATTGTATATAACCATCATGGCCATGTAAGTATGCAAGTAAGCACAACTGCAGGTTTTCAAATTTCATGTCAGTAGCCATTTGCACATTGCGTTTGTGCTTTTAAATAGATTAGGGCTTAAATATTTCATGGGACTCTTGTAATATTTTGGAAAATACAATCTGCTACAGGTCTAAATTCTCTGCAATGAAGCAGTCCTTGGAGATCAGAAAAAAAGTAAGATACATCTTGGAGTACTTTGGCATTAGTGACTATTGCATTCTGCATAAAAGCTGCACAAATACATCTGATGTTAGATGTACTGATAAATATAATGCTGATAAAACTCACTTTCTAGGTCCTGAACAAGTGCCCTGCTTTTTGGGTGGCGGGGGGCTGCTTAAACTTGAAATCATGACCATTCTATATCCTCTGCCAGGTACCTAATTTACAAAGACTCAAGTTAAAAACTGGAAACTTCTTAAAACATTACCCATCTTCCCCCTACCCCTATCAATAATTACTGAGAAAAAAGAAGTGGGCAAGAAAGTAGAATAATATCACTGCATTAAGAGCCATGGTGGTGCAGTGGTTAGAAGGCAGAAGGCAGTATTGCAGATTAACTCTGCCCACTGCCAGGAGTTTGATCCTGACCTGCTCAAACTATTTATTTTTATAAATACATGTTTTAGTTTTTTAGTTCAATAGCTACTCAGATACCACCAGAATCTATTGAGATAGAGGGAGGGAGGAGGGGCAGGCCTTTTAATTAATGAGAAAAAAATCCTGGCTGCTTTTTCTTGTGAATTATGTACCAATTCTGTGTTATTTTAGGGGGTGGGTAGGGAGGAGAACCTGGGAGAAGAAAGCTGTTAGAAAAGTCACCTAACAGGTATGGGTATAAAAATATAAACCAGAAAACATTTTAAAACGTATCTTTAAGAAAAGCAAACTGTTGGGGTGATTTCTCAATGGTATAAGATGGAGACAGAACCTGGGTTGTTTGTCTTAGTCCAGAAAAGTGGTCCGTGAACTCGTTTCCTCGTGGAAAGTAGCGCCTCCATTCCTTTGACGCTATTTGGTTTGGAAGTCTGATCTGAACGTTTTCACGGATTTGTTATTGGATTATCCCTGGATTGAAAAACTGACTGATTTACCTGTGAATGACTTTGGACTGCTTGTTTTGAACTTTGCTTAACATTTCTGGAAGTAAAAACCTACATTTACTGCACAGTGTATCTGTGTTCTATGTGTGTATTATTCAAACACTTCTCTCAAATACGTCTCCCTGTATGCGCTCATTCTCCTAACGGGGAATTACCTCAACAAAAGCTTTATGACTTTCTCTCTTGTAGATAAAACTGGAATTGGATGCTGGAATAAAGAATAGTTTCTGTTCCACGCACTGCATGAAGTAACGTAATTGTAACAGTCTTCAAAATCATATGCAAGGAGTAATTTCTTCAAGGATAACTACATACAAAGCAAAACTGAGAATCTTTCTTCATTGTTAGCCTCTCTTCTGGCTTCATTTGTTATGCTGCTGTTTGTTTTGGTCCAGGCTGCCTGTGACATTGTATGTATTTATTGTTTTGTATTTGGAGGCCATCCAAAGTCTATGGGAGCGGGTGGCTATCATCATCATAATAAACAGTGTGCTGAGAACTACACCCTATGCAATTTATTTCCATGCTTTTTCTATGAGATATTTCAAATACCTGAAGAGCGAAGAAAAGCTAAAGGAAGCCACTGAGGCTTTTCATTCATTGTTTGTGCAAAAGCTTTTGTGGCTCTGCTGGGAAAAGAACATATGGCCCAAACCGCAGAAAACTATAATGGATGCCTAAACATAAAGCAACCGAAGGAATCAAAGGAAAACTCTTTTGAATGTCTATGAATGAACAGAAAACTTTTACAACTTAGAAGGAACTTTTATGTTAACTTTTTTTTTCCATTTGCACAGCTGGAGAGATAGTTTGGTGTAGCGATGAAGGTGATGGCCTAGAAATTAGGAGACTATAGGTAGTCTTTGACTTGCAACCATTTCTGTAGTGACTGCTCAAAGTTACCACAGCATTGAAAAAAGTGACTTATGACCGTTTTTCACACAACCGTTGTAGAATCCCTATGGTCACATGATCAAAATTTGGATGCTTGGCCACTAGTTCATATTTATGACGCTTGCAGTGTCCTGAGGTCATGTGATCAGCTTCTGCTACCTTCTGACAAGCAAAGTCAATGGGGAATCCAGATTCACTTAACAACCATGTGACTCCTTTAACAAATGCACTTAACAACAGTGACAAAAAAAGTCAGGAAATGGGGCAAAACTCACTTAACAAATGTTTCACTTAGCAGCATAAATTTTGAGCTCAATTATGATCATAACTCGAGGACTACCTGTATACTTTGCTAGCAACAACAGAAACATAAAAAAAATCCAGAAACATGTTTAGACTCCATTCCTATTTTGGCCCTTAGATTACAAGTGTGACACCTTAAAGATAGTAAGATCAATTTCAGCACATTTCACACATATTTACCAATATATAACATTATCTAACTAATTTTGCATTCATTTACCTCAGTGATTCTCAAACTTTTTGGCACCAGTTACCAGTTTTGTGGAATACCATTTGTTCATAGACAGGGATGGGGGGATGGAGTGCAAAAGATAGATCCCTTGCATGTGTTTTGCTCACCTCCCATTCACACCTCTATCTGTGCGGCCCGACTCCTAACAGGCCATGGACTGGTACCGGTCTGTGGCCCAAGACTTGGAGGTCCCTGATTTACAATATTTAGGAGTTTAACCAATTGTCACCATCCAGATCTTTCCCTTATGAATTTGATTTTTGAGTTATTTAATATTCTTTTCACACTAAATACTAGGTGTAATGCTTGGATAATAGCCAGACATATAAATAATCTGTCTAATAATTTTCACCTTGCTCTACTTATTTTCCAAAATCTGCTCTGGAAGGTTGGGAGTTCCTCCAAAACAGGTCTGGGAATACGAGGCAGGAAAGATAAATCCTTTCAGGCAAGCAAAAATCCACTTGCATGATGCTAAATTAATGCTTCATTTCCTATGAGAGTACTGTTTGCTTTCTGGTCAAATATGACCTAATTGTTCAGAACCACCTAGAGATAAGCAGCAGCAATTCCACTTGATAAAACTTGACTCTTCTCCAAGTCCCGCATATAAAGCAACAGCAAAAAACATTTTTAGAATAAAATATAGTACCTAATTGAATGAACTATTATCTTATTGTAGAAGAGTCCTCCAAAAAGCTCCCATATTCTCCTCAACACAACCCATTCTTATTATTGATTTAATTTATTAAATTTATACCAATAAGGGCAAATGTTGGGGACATCTCTTAAATACAGCTGGGTGTTAAAGCAAAACAGATTCTAAAGAGGGGCCAAATGCAGGAACAAACAGTGCTGGCTGATAGAAACTTTAGTTCCCTACCCATCCATCCATGGTCCAGCGTGAGAAACCCATCTCTCATTTGTATGCAGTTCTAGTTGGATTACATGTGCTGTATCTAGGAGAGAGTTGATCAGCCCTTGCAACAGGAAGTCCTCTTATCCCAACCCAATCCAATAGATAATAGACAACAGCAGATTGCAGCTAAAAAGAATATTACCTTTCAAAAAAGAGGATTCTTTCTACAAAGCTTCCGTTACTAATCAGAGAGAACCTGGATATAAAAATCACACTACAAAATCATTTATGTAGCTCTCCATCCACAATCACTATAAGTATACATAATAATTAAAGCTTAGTCAGGTTGCTAATGTCCTTGAGGCTATGTTGGAATTTATGGGGCATTTGTGCAAAGTGTCTGAATGGCACCAAATTGTATAAAGTTGCACACTCTGAATAAATCGTACAACATTCCATTCTGGAGGAAAGGGAATTCAAAGAAAGTCAAGCAGATATTTATTCTGCCTTTCTCACCAAAGCAGCTAACTTTTTTGCAAGGATCCCTCAACCCTGAGGCCTTCTCTTTAATGAATGGATGGATATTTATAGTCAAAGCGATGTACTTTCATTTATCATATCACGCAATATACCTGCATTTTTATTCTGTGAAGAGCTTTTCCCATTTAAAAAAAACTTTAAAGCTCTCTACAGTGTTCTTAAATCAAATTAGAAAACCAAGTCGTATTTTGTCCCAGAATGGTGGAGTAATGGGAACATCTACAATCCATACAAAGGCAGCATTGTACTCCAAACCAGTGGTGGGATTCAAATTTTTTTACTACCAGTTCTGTGGGCGTGGCTTGGTGGGCCTGGCAGGGGAAGGATACTGTAAAATTTCCAGTCAGAGGTGGTATTTGCTGGTTCTCCAAACTACTCAAAATTTCTGTTACCGGTTCTCCAGAACTGGTCAGAACCTGCTGAATACCACCTCTGCACCAAACCCTTTCCAACCTGGTCTCCTTGAAACTACAGGACCTAGAATTTCTAGGCACCATGGGAGTTGATTGAAGCTTCAGGAAGATGCAGTCTCACCATCTTTAAAGGAAGTCAGGCAGAAAAAAGCCTGTTCTCCCCATTAAACATTGTATTTATTTGAAATCAATGGGTAAGACATGACCAAGCAGAGCCCGAGGGCGGGATCAAATATGTTATCTGTTTGGAGTCATTACATTCCCACAAGAAACCTAAGTCCAGTGCCATTGCCCCCCACTCCCGTGAATTCTGTTGACCCTTATCTAGCACCAACTTGGCTAGCTAGACCATTAACAGATGAGATTCTTATGTATAGGTAGCATGGAATAAACTTCCAGGGCTTTGGACTCTACTCCTGCTTTCCTGGTTTCTTGCACCTGACCAATGTTATCGCCAGACATTAGAACAAGGCTCTCCGTATTATTATTATTTTATGGACATTCTATAAAAAATGGCCCCCAAGGAAGCACATTTATCAGAAGGCAAACTATGTGAAACTATAACACTTCCTCTCAGGGTGCCTGATTTTTCCTGGGTACATAGCACAGACCAAAGCAAACCCTGAGTTGTAGTCACTCTTTCTCTCTTTCTCACTGATAGAAAATACAAAATCTGCACATCGTTTTCGGTGAATGACTTTTGAGTTCAATGCAGGGGTTTGAGACACTGTAAGAAATATAAATTATTCACGTAAGCTTCAGATTTTTGTTTGAGAATGTTGTCAAGTTATGGATTTAAAATAATCCCAATATCCAGAACCACTTACTTTAAACTCATTTTATAAAGCACATTTAAGATATTTTCATAAAAGTTTTCAGTATATGTTGAATATCTTTTTCTTTCAAAAGTTCCAAACATAGAAAAAAATCAGTTTCTCTTCTCATTCCCCTCCCTGCTTTTAAATATATTTGTCTAAATGTTTGATGGGTAGTGATTCAATCACATGCTTCTTAGTATTTTTGCTGCCCCTTCATGTTTTCCCTTAAGACTTGAGAATACACGTTTTTCTATTTAGCTCAGTCAGATGTTAATATTTTGAAAATCTAGGGGCACCCTCAAGTGTTCAAATATAGCAACTGCAGCCTTTGTAGGGTTTTCAGATACCATGTGTCACCTCAAAAGTTTTCATCTTGGCATAAAACCTCTTTTGTCCAGACTCATTTTTTAATCTAAATTGGTCATTTCCAAAAGTATGAATCTTTATCTGGCATCTACAGTATCATAATCCGTGCATATTTGTAGCTACAATTACCCCCCTGGAGCTGCCCATACACTTATGGTTATTTATATTATCTGGTGGCTAAGGAGATCCGGCACTTAGGCAACTGGGTGCCCTGAAAATATTTTGGATTGATATCAGACCAACTTACATGACCAACGACGAGAGACTCGAAAAATTACAGCATTACCTGGTTATTTTTCAGACATTCCCACTACTTCCACTACTTATTAAATGAACTGCTTTGTTAGGAATAAGTCAAGGATAATCCATCCCCTTCTGTCTGCCTAAACTGACTGAAGGAGAAAGTTCTCAACAACACCAGTTAGGAATTTTCTAGAAGGCTTGGCACAAATGCCAGTTGTGGGATTAACTAAATTCACCATTATTATCTCTTCAGGCTTCTTTTGCTTTTGGAAACTATCCAACTTTTCCTGCCTTGAGAGTTGGAAATGGATATTAACAACAGTGCTGTTCGTATTGCATCTCCCATATATTTTAATTGTGATGCTCTCAAAAGTGCCATCAAATCCATTCCCATGGATTTTTGGACAAATGCCAGTATTTTTAACATGCAGTGCAATTCTTTTCCTTTTTCTATTGCTTCTTCTTCTTGAGCAAGTCATGTACTGTATTCAGAACACTTGCCATCCTACCAGATCTCAGCTACACGTTTAAATTATTTGTTGCCCTATAATAAAAATTCAAGCTCATTCCATTTAATTCCCATAATCCAAACTTGAGTATGTAGATAATTAAGGCAGTGAACTCCAGGAATTAATGTTTTTTCCTGATTATTCACTGAACCATTTAATAAGTTCTGGTATAGTTATTTCCATTCGCCTCTGTGGTACATAAATTCAAATCCCAGAATTCTGGAAATTGAAGTCTACACAACTTAAAGTTGCCAAATTTTAAAAATACTACTCTAACAAATCATTTGCAAAATTCTTCTTTCCCTCTCCATCGTCTTTCATTAATTGAAGAATGTATGAAAATACCTACCAAGCTCCCAAATATTCCAGTTTCCTTCACAGATCTTCACAGTCCATGATGTGGTTATAACTGATCTGGATAGTTATCACTTGTTCTGATGTAAAAGAACAGGAAGGGATACATGTCAATGGGCTTAATGAGTCATAGCAACTTTCTCTCATTCTTGGCTCTGCTCTCAACTGTACTTCATGAGCCAGTGAATCCAGATTGCACATATTTGTTCCTCATAGTAAGGCGTCATCAGCTACCCAACTGTCTTCTTTGCCTTCTTGTAGATAGGAATTTCACTGCGCTGCTACTCAGCTGTCCAACCTCTCATCTTCTGTCTAGCCCAGTCTCGTTTCTTCCTTGCAAACTCAGAAATTTGAGGCCCTTCTCTTAGAGCTTATTACCGAATTCCAATAGTGTAGAAGATTATTTTCTATACCTCTTGTTTTTCTCACTTTTGTTTGTTGAGCTTGCTGCTTTGTTTGATTCTTATTCTTAGGGATCATTATGTTCTCGTTCAGTTCCTGTTGTTGGGTTTCTTTTGTTTAAATCTAATAAATCTTCATCCTGCCTTATAATTTGAAGCATGGTTTTGCACGATTTTACTTTCCAGCACAAGCCTACACTTGCTTCATGGAGAACTTGTTTTGAGACAAAACCACAAACCTGCCACAGGTATTTGGGGTCATGACTGCATAATCAGATCTGTTCTTTTTCACTTCTGTTTCTTAACCCAGAGAAATGTTTTGGGACCTTCTTGTTACCTACCTCGATTCTTAGCTTAAGTTATGTACACAACATCAACTCAGAGGGAAAACTAATTAGGGGCTTCGTACTTGAACTTCCCTGCTATAGCCAATGGCCGTAACTTTACCACAACTAATAAAGACTACAATAGTTGTGTTAACACTTGTACCTGTGGTACCTTATTTTAGTTTCAAGACTAATATAAATTAATCCTACATTGTTTCATCCTCTTCACTCTAAATGGGCAAAGATAATCCTTGCTGAATATTATCACTGATCCAATGTAACATTTTATTTATACAGCTGAAATTTCAGGAGAAAAAAAATAAGGAGCAACAAGTTAAGGCAGGGTACCCAATCACAGCGCACTCCAAAAGTAAAATTTCCAATAATCAATAAACAATTCCACTGGTGATTTGGAGAGATGCAATTCTAACTTGGGGAACATTAACAGAATATGTCTTCATTCCATTTCCTTTTAAAATCATTTCTCTCTTTTTCCAGTTTCAAGATGCAAGCAAGCTTCATAAAATTGAACGCTAGAATGAAACCGCAAAGATCCGCATACTCAGCAAAATCACAGCTTTGGATACCAAAGACAAAAATTATTTCCTACAATTGAAGGAGTGCTAGCTCAACTTTATGGAACTCTGGAAAAAAGCACAATTCTGGTTCTCACATACGGTTTTAAACTGGCCTCGTTCAGAGCAATAAGGAATGGAAAATACAATAGTTACAGAGACAGTATAGATTCTATCATAATTAGCAAAAGTGGGACCATGCAAAATAGGGCAACAGTACTGAAATATTCATATACCAACCAATTAAGATACTTATATGTAATCTTGCATTTTTAAATGAAATTTCCTTTAGGCAGACACAATCTTACTTTAATCCATGCAAAATGATAATTAGATTAACATTCATAATTGGAAACTGGCTGGTAATTTCAACAGATGGGAAGGAAGAAGGAAAGGACATTGTTATAGGAAGTGCGGGGCAGTGAAATTTCAAATACAGGAAAAGCTAGGAAAAAAAACACCTGGCTGGTTTTAAATAAGAATGGTTTTTTCCTCTCCAATATAGTAAGTTGTTAAAAAAAGACCATCTTTACCCATTCAAATTATATCTATGTACCTGGCCTAAAATAAGAGCAACAGTAATTTTCTCCCCAGATGAATATGCAGCATTCTTTTATAATAATCCTACTATAATAATTATTTAAAAAAAAAACAATTTCCTAACAATTTTGCTAATGAAGATTAGAAAAAATATATAAAATAAGAAAAAGAAATATAATACTAAAGCTATAATAATAGATTTTAATATCCCAGAGCAACATAATAAATACTTATGGTCAAAAATATTGTGCAATAAATAAGTTGGCAATAGCCAAAATGATGAACCGTATCAACCAGCTCCAAAAACAGAAAACAATCAATAGGAAAGTTTATCATTTATATTAAGGTTGGGTATGAAAGGAGAGTATGTGTTTTCTTTCAACTTCTATCCCACCCCCAAACTGTATTTCAGAGTTTCTTCCAAAATGTTTCAGGTGGGCTGCAGTTCAGCAGAACAGTACTCTGACATATTTTTATTCTGATTCAGCCAAAATCTTGAGGTAAAGATGACATGGCCAGTACATCTCACCCCTCCCTTCTCTTCCTGGTTTGGGCTACACCTCACCTGTTGATTTTCATAATATCTCCTTTTCCCTTTCTCCCTTTAGCTCTTCTTTAGTTACCAATGTCCCTGGGTTCAAGATATAGCATACTGAACCAGTCATCTGGCGGCCATCTTCCCAGCACTTTTTTCCTTATCTCCACTAAGCTTTGTTGTGCACCTCTTGAACTGGTCCTTGGTCTGTTCCCTTTCTCTTCCAAACCCCCCCCCCCAAACACAAGTTTGTGAGTCTCATAATAGATGCAGACCATCCAAAATAGTTGTTCTGCATACAAAATGCTTGTGCAACTATTTTTATGCATTCCTAATTCAAAAGGTGCTTTGGAATGTGCAGGAGTGCAAATGAAGCTCTTCCTTTTCAGTCATTAAAGCAGTCATGTTCCTTACATGGCTCATACGTGAGGTGCTCTGGAAGCTGTTCCTGACTGTTTCTGCGTGAACAAGAAAGAACTGGCTGTGCCTGAACGTACACAAAAAAACAGCCAAAGCAGATTTCAAACCAAGGATGCATGCAAAATATGCAGTTTTAACAATAAGATGAGAGAACAGCTTCGTTTGCATTCCCACATATTGTGAAGTTTTTCTTTATACACTTCTATTATGTACAGATCCCAACTGAAGCAGGAGGCATCTTTTGATGACAATCACTACCAAATTTGAAACTCCCCAAGAGTGCTTACTACTGGAAAAAATGTTATTTATCAATATTATCACCATGTAGCATTAACAACCCTAAAGCAGGATGCTAAACACTAAACAGAAAAATTAAGTAGGAAAAAAAATCAAACTAGCCAAATCATAAAAGGATAGTAACTTCAAAGTGTAATGACAACAAAACAAGAGACATACCACAAGTACTTGTTCTCCATTCAGATAAAAAGGAAATTAGCTTTAAAAGCTAAAGACCTGACAGAGCAACTATCTAAATTAATAGTTCCCTACCTTGATTCTATAATCTCAACCACTGGCACTGCTGAGTGAGGATTACAATGCACCCTAGTCAGCATCTGGGTTAAGTTTAAAGTTGGAAGCCATTTAAAAAGCTAATTAAGAACAAAGCACAGCTTTATTAGATGAATCATGTTTAGCCATCAAACAAAAATGCAACTAAATCACAATAGCATTAACACAGAACAACTTTCTCAGGTGCTAACAACTCTACAGTGAAAAGTTTGTGCACTGTCTCTTGACTTAGACAAAGATTCTTTTAAGATAACACATTGGACGTTATTTAATTGAATCTTCTTTCTTAGAGAGATTCAATGATTAAGACAACTCATCATTGGGTATTTTTTTAATTAACTCTAAATAAGCCAAAGGCTTAATGAGAACAAAAATCTGCACAGTATATCCATTTTTATCTATTATTTTTTCATAGATAAGCCTGATCAATATTTTGTTTCTGTTTCAAAAATGGATAATGCAGCTGCTGCGTGCCATTAGAACAATTAGATTTCTGGATAAAGCATGAGGATAAAAGCTTTGTACTGCTTTTCTTGGTAGTCATGGTGCAGACAATTAAGGATGCTAAGTAGTTTTCTGGACTACTGAAAAGGAAGGGAAGAAGTTCAATTTCCACTCTGAAGTTAATGCCAAATGATATATATGTGTGTGTGAGTGTGTGTGTATGTATATGTATGTGTATATATGTATATGTGTGTATGTATATGTATGTGTATATATGTATATGTGTGTATGTGTGTGTGTGTACACACACACATCTGGAAAAAATGACATATTATATACATTGTCCAAAACCCCTTCCAGAACAGCTACATTTCAAACAATCATTTTTTGTAGTATCTTGTTCAGCAATGATTCAACAAGTATTGTTCCAAAACCCCTCTGGAAGAGCTCTGTATTCAGTTTCTTTATCCAACAATGTTGGGTAAAAACCAATCTCCAAGAGTGTCAACTTTTCCATCTCTGACAGGAGGCAGTGCTGTTGCCTATGATCACCTATCCTTTCCAAAATGGAGGATAACCAGCTGCTTATTCTGGCAGGAATAGAGTAGAATAGAATAAACTGTAGTGGGGGGAAGTGGCCCTGCAGCCACAGGGCCTTACAACACTTGATATGTTAGGACCAGACTTTTAACCAGCACCCAGAAGCTAAAAGGAAATTAGTGCAAGAATTCATGACTGATATTTGAATGTCTGATATTTGAAAACAGCCATATGTGCATTTTAATATGATTATCTCAAGATGGCAATTATTATTTACTATTCTACACAATAGTTTCTCAAATGCTCAAATGACTGGGAAACCAACATTCCAACCTAGGAAAAGCACAGATTATGTATAATTATTTAAGTAAAGAAATTAAAAACAAAAACTAAACCAGTGGAAATGTTTACAAGGAGTGGGGAAACCCAGGCTCTGGTCCTTTCTTAGGTACAGAAGCCAGCTGGATGGCTTTGGGCCAATTCTTATCCCTAGACTGGGAAGTCAAAAAAATATATATCTACCCATCAACCCACAACGCACCATTGTGATAGATTAGCCCATAACCTTCAAATTAGACTTTCACTCTGCAGTGCATTGATTGATATAATATATACACGTGCACACTCGTGCATGCAAATACTTTTAAATGTGTCCGTATATTGTTCACACACAAACGCATACAAAAAACCCCATCCAATTGTCACAAATTGATGAGTAAAACAAAAAACCATTGAGTGAAACATGATGAATAAAGTAAATTTAAGAGGATAAATCCTATAATGTCAAATCTGGTCATGGAAATAACAGGGGTGGGGAAATATGGAGAACACATATGGAGAATTGAATGCGCCTTCTCCCTTAGTAATAAAACCCAAATGAAGATGTCGCTGTTAAAAAGATGTAGTTTCTTCTTAGAATTGATAAGCATGCATTCATTTCTAAAATGGCAAGAAGAAACCCCAACACAATAAACTAAATCCCAAGCAAAAACAAAAAAGCAGTGGAGAACAGATGGTTTTTCAATGGCACCCTCATGCAACAAGGGTTTCAAAAGTACATACCTAGAAAGGTTCTCTTGGGAGCTGTTTTGATTTCTTCATCCTTACTATCTGCAGCTATATTAAAATATTGAAGAGAAAGCAGACAAAACAAAGCAGTTTGACTCCTCATAATAGCAAGGTCTGAAAGTGCTCTAAATTACCTTAAAGTTAAGGTAGCTTGATGACAGTCATCATGCTAGAATGCTTTTTTATATATGTAAAAAAACAATTTAATTTGCTGGATTCTGATATTAGTCATTCATATGTGCTCCCCAAAATTTAGAAAAATAAAAGAAACAATTAGAAAACATAAATGTAGAAGAACCATAGCTTAAGCAAATACTGAATGCATTGATCAGTATCAAGAAGTTATATTAGTTATACCACATAACATTTTTTTCGCTAAGAGGATTGTGGGGGAAAAACGTAAGCAAAGGTTTATTTAGCTAAATCAAAACAGCATGAAAGAGCTCATCTAAGACTGTTGATAAATGATGCTTTACATTCCAGCCAATAATTCAAGAGATAAATACGTACAACAAGCTTATCTTAAATGTCAATAATTGAATTACAATATGAATAACAAATAAAATCTTAAGCTATATCCACTTATCCAAAAGGGTACAAAACTACAAAACCAGCAATTGTTTTCATTCTCTGTAGACAACAAGTTCTATTGTTTGATAAAAGCAGCTAAATTCTGTTCAAAACAATTCTAAATTTTGCAATTCTAGAAAATTGCTATATGATGGACGTTGAAACAAAGTCAACAATTGCCTTCGATCACCACATATCTCTTACACATATATACACACTCACACCTCCCCAAACATTCACATTTACAAATTCATTTATAAAAATAAAAAGCATGGATTCAAAACAAAAAGCCAACAATGCAAACTATCAAAACAGGTTTTTGGATATTTCAGATCATTAATTCTGGAACTCAATGTTTTGAATCATACAAGAACATGACAAAAAAAACAAAACCCTGCATTAAAATTAGAAACAGACATTTCAGGAAAAACCTCTAGTGTATATTGCTTACTGTGGTAATCATAAGGAGGATATATTTAAGGGAATTACTCTTCTTATGCAGGGCAGGTTTCAAATAAAAACAGGCCAGAAATGTAGGCTATATAAATTAAGAGGCTCTGAGCTACAGATTGATTGGATTTGCTGTCATAAAGCAGGTGACTCAAGAAAAAGTCCAAGAGTGAAGGCTCAATAATGACTAAAAAGCAAAGAGGAGACTGCATCTTAAAACAAGTCTTTGATTAAAAGCTTATGGAAATGTCCAATAATTTGCAACAATTTAACAAATATTCCAACCAGCACAGAATAGACTGTTTACAGATCCTCTGAGATTTTCCCATTAAATATTTGTTTCATGTAACATATTTTGTCCATTTCATGAAAACAGCCCATTCTGTCAGTGTTAAGTAATGTGAAAACCATTAAATCCCACCCAGAATCAGCTGCATGCGTGAAGGACGTGGTTGTATACATACTGAAGCCAACCATCCAATCAGGAAGGGGGAAATATGAACTTAGGAGAATAGGATGAATGCACATACAGATGGATGGATGGACAGATGGAAGGAAGGAAATCTAGCAAGTCTGCCTTCGTTGCATTCCCACATCTCACTATCTAACTTTAAGATGTGTGGATTTCCAGAATTCTCCAAGTGGGAATTCTGGGAGTTGAAGTACTCACATCTTAATGGTTTCCAAGTTTGAAAATCACTGCCATATCTGAACTGAAGAGGAAGGAAAAATTAGCATGCACAGGTCTGTAAATTATACATATCTTTCATGGGATCATGACCTCAGCCTTTTCTCTTGTTTCTGTTATCAACAAACTTTTTATTATCACAAAAAGAATGAACACTTACAAAAGCTGAAGAATGAGAAAACCATAGAATGTTTTTGCACAGCAACGGAAATATATATGCATGTGATGGTCATACCCTATTCCCACATTTTGTATTTGAAGGTCACACATAACTTGATGGAAACCATCTGAACCTCTAAGAGATAAGAGTGCTGACTAGCTTGTCCCGATTCATCTAATATATCACAGTGTTTGTTATCACCACCAGACATTCATGATAGATGGAAGGACTGATTCATAAAATGATGGAATGTTATGCTTCTGAGCAGAACAATGAGTACAAAAGGATATTTCAGGTGGATGCCACACGAGTTTAGAGCAATGAATCTGACAATCTGACACCTAGAAGCATATGAGTATATAGTAGCAATCGGGAATGAATGGTGGGAAGATCTTTCTTCTACAATTTTGCAAAGGAGAACAACGGAACCCACTTCTATAGTTCCCTACTCCAATAAATAGAGTCACTGGATGAGAATTGCTTTGATTAGGATTTGGCATATTCATATACACACAAATATTTTTCAAACTAAATCACATTGCCTTAATTGGAAGGCTTTTTAAATGTTGAAATATCAAAACAGAGTGTTGCCAAAATATAATGCAGCCAGAGAAAAAGAGAGGAGAAATAACGTTATACAGAATCAATATGCAATGATTTCAACCAACCTGAAAAGGAACGTCGTTTTATAGTCAACTCATTGGCCACATGTACTTCATTGCACAGTTTCAGCATCAATAACATTGTGGCTATCATTATAATGCTTTGCAATAGTAAGGGTGACTCAAAATGTCTCCCAAACCTGAAAGAAGAAAAAGAGATATCAAGTGGTTGAACACTAAAAGAAAAAGAAAAAAAGACTTTCATAAAACAAAATTCCAGAATGGATATAAATTAATTTACTGATATTCAAATTCTTCCAAGAGCAGGTCACCATTTTAATTCTAGGTAGGGAACCAGAATATATAACTAGTAACTAGATAGATGCCAAATAAACTGCTCTGGATAATTATAGAAAAATATAACAAATAATGAATACAATAGAATTCTTTATTGGCCAAGTGTGATTGGACACACAAGGAATTTGTCTTGGTGCAAATGCTCTCAGTGATCATAAAGAAAAGATACATTCGTCAAGAGTCAAGAATCATAAGGTACAACACTTAGTAACAGTCATAGGGTACAATAAGCAACCAAATCATACTAGGAAACAGTCAGTATAAATCGTAAGGATACAAGCGACAAAGTTATAGTCATACAGTCACAAGTGGGAGGAGATGGGTGATAAGGAGTGAGGGAAAGATTAATAGTAGTAGTAGTGCAGACTTTGTAAATAGTTGAACAGTGTTGAAAGAATTATTTGTTTAGCAGAGTGATGGCTTTAGGGAAAAAACTGTTCGTGTGTCTAGTTGTTCCGGTGTGCAGTTTATGTCTGGGATGTGAGAGGTCTTTAAATATTTTCACAGGATCATAAAGTTAACAAATTAAGAGTCATATTTTCTGAGTTTCCTAACCTTACAAAGTGAAGATTGTAAAATAGACATTCTTAATTTTAAATACAATTTTTTTGCCAGTGTACTGAAATCTATGCATAGAAAATCAGTTTCTCCCAGTGAAACCACTAGAGGGAGATCCATTCTCTTCTTAAGCCTTTCCTGATCATTAATAAAATCATATACCTGTAACAGCGTCATAAAACTTTTTAAATATATTAAATTAATACTTAATATTCATGTTTTTTTAAAAGTATCACTTAAAAAAACCTCAGCCTTGTAATATTTATTTGGACTGTGGCAGGTGCAAATAATTCAGCATCAATTCCAATGGTCTTACCTCTGCACTTGATTAACAAGGCATTGGGTGGGATTCAAAAATTTTTACTACCGGTTCTGGGGGCATGGCTTGGTGGGCGTGGCAGGGGAAGGATACTGTAAAATCTCCAGTCAGAGGTGGTATTTGCCGGTTCTCTGAACTACTTAAAATTTCTGCTACCGGTTCTCCAGAACTGGTCAGAACCTGCTGAATACCACCTCTGGTTCAGACAATCCAAAAATGAAACTATATTCAAAAATACAGTTTAAAGAACACTGGAGTCTAACAGCACACAAAGCAATAAAAGACTAAGAACTGTGCTTGCAAGTTTGCTGATAAACATAAAAGATCTTAACTGTCTCTGGGTCATTCAAGTTTGGAGAGACAAAATGAGTTCCAGGAAAGGCAATGGTGAATTTAGCATCCTGGCTTATTACCATAGCAGAAAGAGAAATTTAGCAAATGCAGCATTTTCATATACATACACGCAAATGTCCTAAAGGCAAGCACCTTTTGCATTGTTTCCCATAGGCACAGAGAATAGAATAGAGAGAACAGGCAGAGAAAACAAGGTTTCTGGACAAAACAGGGAGAAAGAATTTGCTTGCATTTGCATGACTGGGGATTTGTACCATCCAATGTCTGGAATGAAAAGACAAAGGAGAGTTGCTGGTCTCCACTAAATAAAAACAAAAGGGAAACGGAGAAAGCAAGAAAAGGGGAAGAAACTTGTTCTCTTCTAAAATGCTCAGCGATTGACAGGACTGGGAAGGGGGTATTTTAGTAAATCATCAAGGAGATATCCCCCAAAAAGATTTGTTTCCTGACCTGATGAGAAAGGGGGAAAGGAGGAATGTCATAATCTATGATGAGCAGGATATTTTTCACTACTATTCTAACAAATAGTAATTGCTGGGTTTCACAACAGCAACAAAGCATAACTAACTTCATCATAGGAATCACAGATTGTTCCAGTGGCTCAAGATGTATTGCTTAATATTATTTTTGTGTGTAAACACTTATACAGGTAGTCCTCGACTTACAACAGTTCATTAATGAACGCTGAAAGTTACAACGGCACTGAAAAAAGTGACTTATGACCATTTTTCACAGTTATGACCTTTTCAGTATCCCCATGATCATACGATCAAATTCAGATGCTTGGCAACTGATTCATATTTATGACCATTGCTGTGTCCCAAGATGATGTGATCCCCTTTTGTGACCTTCTGACAAGCAGTCAATGGGAAAGCCAGATTCACTTAACAAACGTGTTACTCACTTATCAGCTGCAGTGATTTGCTTAACAACTGAGGCCAGAAAGATAATAAAACGGGGCCAAATTCACTTAACAAATGTCTCAACAACAAAAATTTTGGGCTCAATTATAGTTGTAAGTCAAAGATAGCCTGTATAGCCTATTGTTTCTTTCAGGAAAGTTTGCAGCAACCAACTCATCCCTCACAGTCTCTCTTGCTTTTGGACATCTGTAATTTCATATATATAATCAGTCAATCAGAAACGTGGAGAGAATTCAGGGGGAGTGCTTACAGAAGTTCAAGTATGATCACTGGGGCTATCTTGCCTGGAGTTTTAAGGGCATCTCAAAATACCCATGATGGAATGGAATCTTTCCTTTCAACAATAAGCTATCTGAACCATCTTTATTCAACATATGTGAGAGCTTCCTGACAATTCTTTTTGTTGGTGAGACTCGGATATTAGGCAATAATATCCAGCAGTCAAAAGCTGTCCCAACTCCTTCTGTACTTGGGCTAAACATTACCCTCAAAGATATATGAAATCCAACAGATAAAAGCTAGCTGTAATCATGAAAGGGTTTGTTGTTGTTCAGTCACTAAGTTGCACCTGGCTCTTTGCAACTCCATGGACCATACCACGCCAGCTCCCCCACCGTCCTTCATTGTCTCCCAGAGTTTGCCCAAATACATGTTCATTTTGTCAATTATGCTATCTAACCATCTCATCCTCCGCCGTCCTCTTCTCCTTTTGCCTTCAATCTTTCCCAGCATCAGCGTCTTTTCCAATGAGTCCTCTCTTCTCATTTGGTGACCAAAGTACTTGACCCAAGAAATACTTTCCACCAAAAACAAATCAGAAACTATTTTTATATGAGCTGTACTATGATTAGTAACATTAATTTCCAATACTGCTTCAATTTTTAATTCTTGGGTATGTGTTTTGCAAGGTGAGAAACAAGAGACTTTAAGAGCAGAATGAGTACTGTATATAAATGGTGTTCTCTGATCAAACGTTGGAAGCAAAAGTTGGTCTTGAAAGAAGCAGGACAGAAAGATGATGCTTTTGAAGTTCAGCTTTGGAAAAGACTCCCAAGAATACCATGGACAGCCAATAAAAATGGACCATCAAAAGAATCAGCCCAGTTTTTTCACACAAGGCACAAATGACCAGGCTGAAATGATCATACTTCAGACATATTTTGTAAAGACCTAGCGCTCTGAAGAGAGCTCTTACGCTGGGAAAGGTAAGATAAAAGATAAGACCAGCAGCAAATTGGATGGACTCATTTACATTGGTGACAGGTGCATCATTAGAAGACCTAAAGCAGGGGACTCCAACCGTGGCAACTTTAAGACTTGTGGACTTCAACTCCCAGAATTCCTGAGCTAACATGATTGGAGGAGGAATTCTGGGAGTTGAAGTTCACAAGCCTTAAAGTTGCCAAGGTTGGAGGCCCCTGACCTAAAAGACCAGATTTGGGGCAGTTCATCAGAGAAGAGTATCTAGTAAATAACCCCCAATAAACATTTACTCCAAACATTAAACCAAAGTCAAATAATCTGATATGTTTTTAACAACATAGCTCTAGCCAATATTATTGTGAACCAAGCAAAGGATGCATTTAAGATGAAGTCTCCTCAACAATTCCTTAGAATCAGGTTAAAAAATACCCTCTAAGAAATTTTCTGGTGTCAATCTAGTGAGGTTGACAGAATAACTGCACTTGAACATCAACAGAGTGTAGCAAGCAGATTTCTGATCATAAACCCAGAGTTTGCAATAAGTCTTGGTTTTCTTAAAAGAAAGACTAGTATAGAAATGAAATAAAGAAAAAATGTTTGATATTCAAGTTCTTCCAAAAATATCTATAAGCACTAACAATTCTTGCTGATAAACAATATATATTTGAAAATAAAGTTGTAAAACATAGTCATCATACGCTGATTTTTACTGCAGCATGTTAGATTTACGATAGTCATAATTCTACTCTTATTGCAGCTGGTGAATATTAATGCACTATAATCTATATATAGTTATGACTTACGATTCTAGGCAAACAAATATGAACAGATGTATGCTTAAAATCTTTTTAACAGGATATCCCACTTTCAAGGGCAAACTGTTAATTATTACTATTTAACTATTTTTACATATTTTCCATGCCTATAATCATTCACAATGTTTTTTAACTACAAGCTATAATTACATTGCCCATTGATTGGAAAAAAAGAAAGCAATAGCATAATATGGATTGTCTTCGATTTACAAGTTTGTTTAGTGACTATTGAAGTTACAACAGCACTGAAAAACGTGACTTATTTTTCACACTTACGACCATTACAGCATCCCCTTGGTCACGTGATCAAGTAAGATAACTGGCAACTGATTCATGACGGTTGCAGTGCCCCATGTCATGTGATTTGCGACCTTCTGACAAGCAAAGTCAATGGGGAAGCCAGATTCACTTAACAACCATGTTGCTTATTTAACAACTGTGGCAAGAAAGGTCGTAAAATGGGGAAAAATTAACTGTAAAAATATCTCACTTAGCAACAGAAAATTTGGGCTTAATTGTGATTGTAAATTGAGGACTACCTGTAAACCAAAGTAAATTGAAAAATCTGAGTATCCTTTCTCTAAAAGCAGTCCATTAACAATATTCAACAGAAGGATTCAATAACGATCAACACCAATACAATTCTTTCATTTCTCAGCATGTATTAATATAAACGATAGGATCTCCATTAAATGCCACAGTAAATTGTTTTGATCAAATTATCTACTAGAGGCTAATGTACAGTTGTCTTGTCCTGTGTGTGAGAGAGAGGCAAAAGATAATCCAGAGAAAGTGCAAAAGGGAGCTTCAAAACATTAATTGCCCTTTCTTGAAATTTACTATAACAGGGCAGCTTGGAAGTGAAAAACTTACATGAGTCAACCTTTTAAAAGTCCTTTAAAATACAGCCTTTTCCCCATAATTATAAAATCTAAAAAGGTGTGAGGAGAGGAAAGCAGCACTGCTTGCAATCACCAGTAGCAAAAAATACAACCATCATCAGAAAGAAGATCTGGCAACTAGCTGGCATAAAAGAAATGCACCATTAAAACTGACAGTCGGTCTTTTTAAACACCTGTCACTGATAAATCCATCTGACAAGCCCATTTATACCACCCTTGCGTTGTTATTTGATTTAGGTCTAGTTTTAAAGGAGGGGATTCTGGGCTCAGCGCTTACCCTGTCTAACACTCAGCTGAAAGGCATTTAGGTAGGCTATATAACCTAACTAGCCTGTTCTGTTTCCTTGTTCCTTATTTTTGCCAATTATTCTTTCCCAGAGCTGGGGCAAGGTTGGAGTTGTGTTTTCTACCGGCCAGAAAACAATAAGTCTGTCCCCACCCCTTCCAAATACATAGGAACAGGAAAGCACTCAACTGATTTCATTGCAAGCAAAACACTAATAGAAGAAACCTGGTAATTCCTTTCGATTATCCGAAGGAATATATAACTCAGCAGCTGTACGGGTACTGTACTCCATAAAACAGCTCAGCAACTAATGTTATGAATACTTCAAGTGCATTTTTTTCCAAGAAAAAAAATCCTTAGCAAAAAGAGTACCTAATATTTCATAATCTTCTTATCAAATCCTGGCTTAAAAACAGATGGTTATGTCCAAGCTTACATTATCTGTTCACTTTGGTCTGATTTAAAAATATAAATTATACAATACAGATTTCATGCTAAGGAACCTCAACACATGAACATCGAGTGATATTCCTCAACTGCCCAAATTTATTTCATGGTACCATTTGTACCCCAATTTTCATCATAACAACATTGAAAGCCATGTATTTTGTCTGACTTGTATTAAGTCCTTACTTTTAAATAGGCATATTTGGAACTAGTGACATGTTCAAATTTCATTAACACTTGTCTATAATATTCCTATAAAAGGATGTAGAAGATGTTTTGGGGAGGCATCTATTATCTTACATTTATGAAGGCAGATTTCTTATTTCTCATCATCCTGTACACTAGACACATTGATAGGAACAAAAGAGACTTCACCAACTTCTAAGGGGACAATATGCTTCATTCTTATCTCTAATTTCAACGACAGTCTTGATCAGTGTAGCTCAATAAGGATTCAATGAACATTCATTATTCCTTTACACAGAATTGTTTAATGAAAGATCCATCTCCAAACACAACTATAAAGCAAATAATAAAAATCTAATTCTCCTTCAGGCAGCAAAGAAAGAAAAACAATACTTCTATTTGTCTCTAAGTGCTTTATTCTGCATTACATTCTTAAGTTATAGCAATACTTCCTAAAAGGTCATCTGTAACCAAATTAAAATCTGAGGAAAGCCATCCTCAAGATTCATGGATCAAACTACCATGAATATCTAGGGTTAATGGTTTCCTTTATGTGTATGTCATAAACATTGATCAGTTATATTGTGATGAAAGATGATTTGCTGTAAAACCAGGATGAGTCTTCTGAAGTTGAACAAAAGGCTGACGGATGACTGTGCTATTCAGCCACCAGTCTAGGATTGATGGGAATGTAATAGCATTCCGTGAACCCTGGGACACATCATGTGGCTACATGACTACAGGAACACCTTCAGACAATGCTGGCTTTCCTAGGCTACGAAACAGAAATGAGCCCAAATGGACAGGGGAAACCTTTACCTTTTTTTTTAAACCTTATTTAATTGAGGCTATTTTTTGGTAGGGCTGAGCAGATTTCGAAGTCCATGGTAAAAAGTGCTTTAGAGTGTATGGGGATAAATACACAGCACTTGACTGATCTCTTAAGACGTTGTTTTCCAAGAATCACAAGACTGCCATCTGATCTGACGTAAAGGCACTTTTGATTTAAGGAGTTGCACACAGGTCTGATTGGCGTTTGCCTGCTTTTGAAGGATTTTTTTTCCCCTTTCTAAAATGCCACATAGCCTTATTCTTAATACATTTAATTGTTCATTAAGCTTATACTATGTCTGCTAGATGAATATTAACATTTCTAAAGCCTCCTCAGCTAGTTTCAAAAGAGCTTTTGTTTAGGTTTGCACGCTTTCAAATCCTGGCAACTTTAGGATGACAAAAATAACCAAACTTTCCAATTCAGCATGTACAGTATATTTCAATATATTAGATATCACAAATTTAGGACTTTCATTAGGTATCACAGGTTTAGGGCAACCACAAAAACGCCATCCTTTTGAATATACTCATGAAATATTGACAAAGGACCCAGAGGGAGGCCAAATACAGCTGATATATCACTTATACTTCAAAGGAGTTCATGGAATTTAGCAGCAGTAAATCTCTCTCTCTCACACACACACACACACACACACACTTCTTTTTCAGGTATTGATAGATCATCCAGAAGTACAGAAAGAAATGTAGCTTTTAAAAAAGAAACAACTTACCAAAAGAGTATCCTTAAAATGTTTGCAATTAATAATACTAAGCACACGTAGGTTGAAAAGCCCTCTGCGTTCTGTGTCCTTTTAATATCTCGGTATTGAGGGATGTATGGTACTACACCTCCAAATATCATGGCTGCTGAAGCCCCCCAGGATATCAGCTGTTGAACTGCAGTTACCAGCCATTCCCAGCCATCTGCTTCCATCATGGATAGGATGATGTCCCTTAGCATGAGTACAGTTGGTAACAAAAGGGAAGCCCCTTTATTACTTCCTCGGGATTTACTGACTTTTATTCATATCTGATTAATCTTCCAATAGGCCATATGCCATTCTTTAAGCAACCCTAGAAAAACAAAGTGAGATGAGACAAACTCAAAACTTGCGTGGAAATATTCAGTTGCACAATTAGAAAGTAATTAGTCATATTATAATGATCTAGAGAAAAAGGCAATCTAGTGCTTGCTCTACCATGCTGACATTCAAACAAAATGTCTGAGCTGTCAAGCTTAACAATCCTAAAAGTAAGTTTTCTAACAAAATATATCTGTTAAAACTTATCGCTTAATACTCATGATATAAAATGTGCTCATTTGTTGTGTTACTGGTTCCAGCCTAGAAAGCTTTTTCAGATTAATTCCATTAAAGGTCTGCATATTTTTATAATATAGTAGACCAAAAATTCCACAGATTGGATAGCACACTTATAATTAATGGCATAAACATGGAACACTGTTAGGACTGATGATACTTGTAAGACAACTACTGTCCATAAAAGGCACATATTTTAATGAGAGATGAATCAGAAGCAATCTAGTAGCTTTTAATTAAATGTGTTAGTTAAGAAAAGTGCTATCAGATTCCACAGGATTTTTAGTCATCATAAACTAACATGGCTCACCTCTTACAAAATAGACTTTCCATGGTTGAGAATTCCTACAATCATGAGTTTTAATGAGTAGAAATTCTACAGAGAGACTGTTAAACTGCTGTTGACTTATTTGGTCAACAGCAATACAAACAAGATTTTTACTCCAATTAGCATGGTTATAGAGTATTTTAAAATTATCCCTTTTCGGAAAATAAGCAGGAAGCATTCCTTCTTGTAAACAAGAGAGAAAATCTCTTTCAAAATACCTCACTTGCCAATTGAACTCTCAATAACGTTCTTATTTAGCAAATTACATTGTCATTGTTTTCCTTTCATTAGGAGTTATTGCCATCAATCAAAATTGTTTTCAATCAACAAACTCATCTTCTCCTCCCCCAGGCACACACTACAGATACAACAGCAGGGCTGTCTTAATGCATGAGCCTGATGGGCACTTGCATAGGGGCCCCATACTAGTCTGTGTATGTTAACCTTTCAGTGCCCCTTGTATCATATAAATACAACAGCATATTTATTACATTTGACTGCATTTTTAAAATTAATCTGTGTTATTTTATTAAATAATACCGATTTTGTTGGAAGTGTCAATAAAATAAATGTTTAATTTTATCGACCATTTACATTTTTATTCCTGTGAGTAGTTGTCGTAGAGGCCCCAGTACACTTCTTTGCCCGGGCCCCATAATGCTGTAAAGACGGAACAACAGTTGCAACTCCCAGAATGCCCAGTCAGATCACAGGGAATTCTGGGATTTGTAGACCCAATTCCCCTGCAGGGCATGCAACTTAAAAAGGCGTATTTAATTATTGTAAGTCATTCTCAAAACATGCCGTATTAACTTCTAGTCAGGGGAAACAATTTCCTGCTTGTCCAGGAAAATTAAGAGAGATAGTGCTCGACTTACAACTACCAACCAAGGCCAAACTCTCCATCGCTAAACGGGACAGTTGTTAAGTGAGCTTTGCCCCATTTTGCAACCTTTCACCACAGTTGTAAAGTGAATCTGGCTTCCCCATTCACCTTGTCAGAAGATGGCAAAATGACCCCATGATATACTTCAACTGTCATAAACACATGCCAGTTGCCAAGCATGCGAATTTTCATCACATCACCATGGGGATATTGCAACAGAGTTGTAAGAGTGGAAAAATAGTCATGAGTCACTTTTTTCAATGCCGTTGTAACTTTGAATGGTCACTAAACGGATGGTTGCAAGGACTACCTATGCAGTTAAACAAAAAAGAATAGGAAGGCTTTGATCTATGAAATCATGAAAAGTAGGGAATGAAGAGATGAAAGAAATAAGTGTGCATTCTCTGCTCCTAGAGGAGAGATCCCAGGAACTGAAGAAGGCAAGGCTCCCCCTTTCAGATTTTCTGCCTCTTCAGCTGAACAGACCAGGTTGCCAATAACTGGCACCCCAAATTTCGGAGTCCCAGCTGAGACTTCTAGCCAGAAGACCATTTTAGCCACAGTCCCTGCCTTACGAGGGAAGGGAAGGGAGAGGAAGTGAAAAAGCCACTTTCCCCCCCAAGTGGTCCCCCTCCTCCGCTCCTCTCTGAATGGCCAACCGCGGCTCTGACACCAACCGCGACTTCTGCTTCCCCTCCACGCTCCCTTAGCAACTCCGCCAAACTGCCCGGCTTCCCAAAAGCAGAGAGGGCGGAGAAATCCTTAGCCCACCCCGAGCCCCACCGAAAGAGGGAGAAAGGGGGCTGGCCCTCTCCTCCTTACCTGGGCTCTCACTAAGGCCCCTCGCCCCAAGAATCGCGCATCTCCCCCTCTTGCTCGAGGGAGCCCCAGCCTGGGGCGCCGCTCCCGCCTCAGACTGCGCTGAAACCACAGCTGCGCTGCGCCCTTTTCCTTTGCCAGGGGCGCCCAAAGCCACAGGCGCTGCTGCTACTGCTGCTGCTGCTGCTCCCGCCGCCTCCCTGGGCGACTGGAAACAAGGAGCTAACAGCGGCAGCCGCCAGCAGCGAGAAAATGAGCCCCGCCTCTGTGACATCATTAGAAGCTGAAGCGGCTCCGTCTATGAAGAAATCCGCCCTTCCTTGGCCTTTCGTCGTTTGAGTCCTAGCGCCCGACCTGTTCCCGAGAGAAGGAGACTTGCTAAAATCCTGGGAAACGCGTGAGGGGGAAATCTCAGATTTCCGAAACAGATCGCCGAGCTCGTTCTTTCTCTGCTAAGCAAGGATGAAGATGGGGGACACACACACCGACCGCCACCATAAAATAATGGGACTTTTCCTCCTTCCTCGTCACATACGAGAAAAGAAAGTTGTTGGAAAAATAGCGTACAGAGCAAATGTCATATTATCACAAAGTGAGCATGTTTCATGTAGAATAAAAATAGATCCGGAGCTGCTTCCGAACGCTTCTTTAAAATGTCATAATCACCCACGGCGGTAATGTACTATTTTTAACAGAAAAAGTGTGAAGAAAGAAAATATGAGAGGAGAGGGAGGGTATAGACATGTTTGTGCTTGCACTAAATGCCTTAGAGTTGTTTCCTATCATTATTTATTCAAATTTGTTACAGCAACCCAATTCCAACAGACTGGGCTGCATACAAAACTATAAATTTTAACTACTGTTATGTAAATTCTTGTCTATTGTTACTAGTTGGTAATTATGTCTCAGCTTCCTATGAAATATTCAAGGCATCCTTCAGTGAAAGTTGTGTAATAACTTCAAACCTTTCTGGTTAAAAAAAAAACTCCATAAAACTAAAGGTCATTAGCACCTTGAGAGTTTTTTTTTTAAAGAGCTCTGTAAAACTGTATTTAACTCTATTCAGCAACAAATCCTATATAGTTCAAAGGACTTGCTTCTAAAAAACTATATAGAGTTGGCACCAAGCAGCCCCAATCAACAATGTCTTGCAAAAACAGGAAGGAAATGTAAAAATAGGAAGCCCGGCTCTCATTCTGTTCCATAAAGTAGAAATCATGTACCCTGGAACTTGATAATATATAGAGAGAAGTTATTATTCAAAAGTGTTACAAGGTCAAAAGAGCTTTTCCTTTATCAAATGTTTTATCAGACAAAATAAAATGAAATAAATTAACAGTCTTTCAGCAGCAGAAATGACAAGAGTAAATGTGTGTGTAGGGGAAAAATAAAACCCTCACAAGCTGACTTGGAATCCTTCTAAGAGCTGAAGTTAGGACATGTATCTTTTCATTAAACTCAATGTTCTGAGTTCACTGAGGGGAGTTTGGGAAGGTGGTAGAATTAGTATTAGAGTCCTTGCAACTTTCTTGGGAAATTTTTTCAGCTGTGATTTGCTGTTACCTCCCTCCTAGGAGTAAGAATGACTGACTGGCTCAAGGGCACCCAAACTGGCTT